>NW_026947162.1:0-30322 GCF_030014385.1 Trichomycterus rosablanca | reverse complement strand
AAACAAAATTCAGAATAAGTAACAGAAACAGACACAGACTTACTGTCACTTTTAAACTACTACCTTGACTTGTGTTGAGTTAGGAGATCTGCAGTATGATTGTTGTTTGGTGTTTGTTGGTGATGAAAAGAAGTCTGGTCTATAGAATCCACAATTAATGCCAACTTCAGTGGTTATACAGTTTGAAAAAGTATTATGGGATGGTCTGTACTAAAATTACACATTACACATTTCTAAATGTTTTAAATGTTGAATCAACATGTTTTCTTCTATTATATCTTAATTAAAAACAACTATTGTGAGATTTATATCCACTTGTTCTGTCTGCATTCCACAGGAGTAAAAAAGTAATAAGTAACATTTACTCTGAGTACATTTTAAACGAGTTACTTTTTACTTGAGTAGATTTTTAGACTTGTAATTTTACTTGTACTTAGGTAAAATTAATTAAAGTAATAGTACTTTTACTTGAGTACAATATTTTAGTACTCTTTCCACCTCTGTATTGTAGCAATATGGAGACTTTTTGTTTAAATGTACCAACATACCTGAGTAAAATGTTAATGTTCCCAATACATCTGAATACAGAATATCAACAAACTATCAATGTTCAAAGTGTAATTAGCGATATATTATCAATATGGAGACTTTTTTTTAACAAATGTACCAACAGAACTGAGGTAAATGTTGATATCCTCAATAGAGCCGAACACATAATTCCAGTTATCAATCAATGCTAAGTGTAACAATTGATATATTATGATATCACTAATAGCTGAACCCAGAATTCCAGTACAATAACAATGCTAAGTGTAGTTATTGTTAGCTTAGCAAAAAATGGATGCTTTTTGTTCAAATGTAACAACATGCCTGAGGAAAATGTTGATATCCTCAATACAGCTGAACACAGAACTTCACTTAGCAATCAGGGCTAAGTGTAATTAGTGATATAATATCTATATGGAGACTTTTTTAACCAATAAACCAACACAACCTTGATGTTCTTATTATACCAAATATCTTTTACCTTAGTGCCATACGTGAGCTGAACTATGTCAGTTTACTCACTCCTATGTGGACTTTGTGGCTACTCAGACCACACCTCTGTTATGTTGATTACAGCACACAGACCGCTCACCAGTTGCTACAAACCAGAAGTAAAACAGGTAAAGACCTGGCTAGCGGTAGCCTTCTCTGCTCTTCAGTACACTGACTGGGACGTGTTTTTATTTATCTAAAAACAGGACAGAAGCTTTCAGGAATCAATAATGAGACCGAGGATTAAGGTTCAATATGTAGATATTTTATTAGCAAACAAGCAATAACAAGCAAAATACATAAATAGCACATAAATGAACATAACAATACTAATTCTAGACTGGATAGGTGGCCATTTGCCCAGACTGTAGCAACTGCTTAAGTACAGTGGGGCCAAAAAGTATTTAGTCAGCCACTGATTGTGCAGGTTCTCCTACTTAGAAAGATGAGAGAGGTCTGTAATTTTCATCATAGGTACACTTCAACTATGAGAGACAAAATGAGAAAAAAACATCCAGGAAATCACATTGTAGGATTTTTAAAGAATTTATTTGTAAATTATGGTGGAAAATAAGTATTTGGTCACCCACAAACAAGCAAGATTTCTGGCTCTCACAGACCTGTAACTTCTTCTTTAAGACGCTCTTCTGTCCTCCACTCGTTACCTGTATTAATGGCACCTGTTTGACCTCATTATCTGTATAAAAGACACCTGTCCACAGCCTCAAACAGTCAGACTCCAAACTCAACTATGGCAAAGACCAAAGAGCTGTCGAAGGACACCAGGAAGAAAATTGTAGACCTGCACCAGGCTGGGAAGAGTGAATCTACAATAGGCAAGCAGGTTGGTGTGAATAAATCAACTGTGGGAGCAATTGTAAGAAAATGGAATACATACAAGACCATTGAGGGTCAAGATCTCATCCCGTGGGGTCAAAATGATCATGAGAACGGTGAGCAAAAATCCCAGAACTACACGGAGGGACCTGATGAATGACCTGCAGAGAGCTGGGACCAAAGTAACAAAGGCTACCATCAGTAACACACTATGTCGAGAGGGACTCAAATCCTGCAGTGCCAGGCGTGTCCCCCTGCTTAAGTCAGTACATGTCCAGGCCCGTCTGAAGTTTGCCAGAGAGCTTATGGATGATCCAGAAGAGGATTGGGAGAATATCATGTGGTCAGATGAAACCAAAATGAAACTTTTTGGTAAAACTCATCGTGTTTGGAGGAAGAAGAATGCTGAGTTGCACACCATACCTACTGTGAAGCATGGGGGCTGAAACATCATGCTTTGGGGCTGTAAAGGGGACAGGACGACTGATCCGTGTTAAGGAAAGAATGAACGGGGCCATGTATCGTGAGATTTTAAGCCAAAACCTCCTTCCATCAGTGACAGCATTGAAGATGGAACGTGGCTGGGTCTTCCAGCATGACAATGATCCCAAACACACCGCTCGGGCAACGAAGGAGTGGCTCCGTAAAAAGCATTTCAATGTCCTGGAGTGGCCTAGCCAGTCTCCAGACCTCAACCCCATAGAAAATTTGTGGAGTCCGTGTTGCCCAGCGACAGCCCTAAAACATCACTGCTTTAGAGGAGATCTGCATGGAGGAATGGGCCAAAATACCAGCTACAGTGTGTGCAAACCTGGTCAAGACTTACAGGAAACGTTTCACCTCTGTCATTGCTAACAAAGATTATGTTACAAAGTATTAAGTTGAACTTTTGTTATTGACCAAATACTTATTTTCCACCATAATTTGCAAATAAATTCTTTAAAAATCCTACAATGTGATTTCCTGGATTTTTTTTCTCATTTTGTCTCTCAAAATTACAGACCTCTCTCATCTTTCTAAGTAGGAGAACTTGCACAATCAGTGGCTGACTAAATACTTTTTGGCCCCACTGTATATTAAAACTCTTTCCACACTGTGAGCACCCATATGGTTTCTCTCCAGTGTAAATGCGCTTGTGTGTTTTGACTCTGTTGATTAAAACTCTTTCCACACTGTAAACACTGATACAGTTTCTCCCCACTGTGAATGTGCTGGTGTATTTTAAGCTCGCTCATTGTATTAAAACTCTTTCCACACTGTAAGCACTTATACGGTTTATCTCCAGTGTGAATGCGCTGGTGAATTTTTAAAGCACTCTGTTGATTAAAACTGTTACCCCTTTTCCACCGGTTCCGGTTCCGTTCCGGTTCCTGAACTTGATTTGGAACCGGTTCAATTTTTTTCAATCTGGCCCCACAGAATACTTGGTTTTTCAGCCCGAACCGTGACGTCACATGTGGGTGTGTCATGTTGTACAGCATAGCGACAGCAACAATGGCGTCTGCTGGTGTCTCGTATGGAGCTTAATGCTGCATTTTTATCTTTTAAAATTCACCTGATTGGATTTTGTTGCTGATATTTTCAAAGTGCCTTTAAAAAGATGAAGTGTGTGATATGACGCGGTAAAAGTGACCCGGACAGAACGAACAACGCTTAACGTGAAAA
Source organism: Trichomycterus rosablanca (assembly GCF_030014385.1). Taxonomy (NCBI): domain Eukaryota; kingdom Metazoa; phylum Chordata; class Actinopteri; order Siluriformes; family Trichomycteridae; genus Trichomycterus; species Trichomycterus rosablanca. The sequence goes on along the minus strand of NW_026947162.1, from coordinate 26,782 downwards.
ATAAACCATAACGTGGCTTATTATACTAAAACACTAAGCGATGAATTTGGGCAGTACAGTGCACTTATAACGTGTAATCGTGTTTCTATGTTGTATTTTAGTACATTCAGCCACTTTACACTTTATTTTTTACGTGAAGCTTTTTGACTCTCCCGAGAACCCTGAGCTGCATAAACACCACACGTGAAGTAAATCCTGCCAAACACAGATACATGTGGAGCTTTTAGACTGGATTTGATGGTTATTTGACACAGATGGATGTTCATGTTGTGGAACTTTAGTGATGTTTTATAGCAGTACTGATCAAATCGGTTATTTGCACTGAGAGTCTCGGTGAAAGCGAAGCGCGAAACGCTTCTCACGTCAATGAACTAAAGAAAACAACAAGTGAGCCAAACACGTCACGTCTTCTTATCACCGACAGCTGATCCATGCTTTTTGCATAAAAACAAACATCTGTAACAGCACAAATGCTCACACATATTGTACACGCTCCGCCATGATATTACTACTCTTAACTTTCGTTAAGTAACACCCACAGATGATGGCGTAAACTTGTGGAAACGCACGTCGGTTCTCTACAGAACACCAAGGTTCTGAGAAACCTGAACAGAACCGGTTCAAGAACCATGGTGCTTTTGGTGGAAAAGGGGTAACTGTGAGCACTGATATGGTTTCTCTCCAGTGTGAATGCGATGGTGTAATTTGAGATTACTCTTTGTATTAAAACTGGAGATGCATGAGTACCGATACTGGTATCGGGTATTTGCCAGATACCGCGCTCATTAACTTGTACTCGTACTCGCAAACGAGGCTCCGATACTAAATATCCGATACCGTGTGCCTAAAACTCGGCTCTCGATCACCAAGTGTGAACTATCCAGCAACTCGATCTGACCGGCTCGCCGAGCGCTTGGCTGGGAATGAGTGACATGTCGAACAGCCAATGAGAACGCAGGATACGGTGTGAGGGGAAACGCAGGAGAGGAGTGTAAACAGGTGGGACAGGGGGATAATATAGTTTATATCAGAATACACCAGCACACACACACATTTTACAGTATTTCTGACCTGATCGTTCTCTACAAAACATAACAACAAATCACCAACATTGCAAAAATATTTATTAACCTCTAACTCACTACAGAACAATCCATGCTATTCGTGTTGCCAAATCCACTCAGATTCATTTATTTTTCCTCCTTAATTTCATCACATCAGCGCACAAACACTGATCACTCGCTACTTGTTGACATGCATTTCTGGACGTGGTATCATTAAACTTCTCGTCACTTTTCACGTGTTTTTGTTTAAAAAAAAACGGTATTTGTGAGACCGTTGGTTTCTGTTCAGTGCGTGTACTCAAAGGAACAAATAAACTTTTCCATTGCACTCATTTACTCTAAAAACTACACTATTCCATAATGCTCCAGATTGCATAATTCTAAAAAGGTATCGGTATCGGCAAGAACAAAAATACATGTACTTGTACTCGGTTGGGAAAAAATAGTATTGATGCATCCCTAATTAAAACTCTTTCCACACTGTGACCACTGGGATGGTTTCTCTCCAGTGTGAATGCGCTGGTGTCTTTTCAGACCACTCTGTGTATTAAAACTCTTTCCACACTGTGAGCACTGATACGGTTTCTCTCCAGTGTGAATGCGCTGGTGTAATTTGAGATTACTCTGTATGTTAAAACTCTTTCCACACTGTGAGCACCAATACAGTTTCACTCCAGTAAGAATGCGCTGGTGTATTTTGAGATTACTTTGTGTAATAAAACTCTTCTCACACTGTGAGCACTGATACGGTTTCTCTCCAGTGTGAATGCGCTGGTGTATTTTAAGATTACCCTGTTGATTAAAACCCTTACACACTGTGAGCACGGATACGGTTTCTCTCCAGTGTGAACGCGCTGGTGTGTTTTGAGATTACTTTGTGTAATAAAACTCTTCCCACACTGTGAGCACTAATACGGTTTCTCTCCAGTGTGAACGCGCTGGTGTATTTTGAGTTTACTCTGTTCATTAAAACTCTTTCCACACTGTGAGCACTGATACGGTTTCTCTCCAGTGTGAATGCGCTGGTGTGTTTTGAGATTACTTTGTGTAATAAAACTCTTTCCACACTGTGAGCACTGATACGGTTTCTCTCCAGTGTGAACGCGCTGGTGTACTTTAAGCTCTCTCTGTAATAAAACTCTTTCCACACTGTGAGCACTGATACGGTTTCTATCCAGTGTGAACGCGCTGGTGTTTATTGAGATTACTTTGTGTAATAAAACTCTTCCCACACTGTGAGCACTGATACGGTTTCTCTCCAGTGTGAACGTGCTGGTGTACTTTAAGCTCACTCTTTGTAATAAAACTCTTTCCACACTGTGAGCACTGATACGGTTTCTCTGCAGTGTGAACACGCTGGTGTCTTTTCAGAGTACTCTGTCTATTAAAACTCTTTCCACACTGTGAGCACTGATACGGTTTCTCTCCAGTGTGAATGTGCTGGTGTATTTTGAGATTACCCTGTTGATTAAAACTCTTCCCACACTGTGAGCACTGATACGGTTTCTCTCCAGTGTGAATGCGCTGGTGTATTTTGAGAATACCCTGTTGATTAAAACTCTTCCCACACTGTGAACACTGATACGGTTTCTCTCCAGTGTGAATGCGCTGGTGTATTTTGAGCTTACTCTGTTCATTAAAACTCTTTCCACACTGATACTCTTTCCACACTCTTTCCGCACTGATACGGTTTCTATCCAGTGTGAACGCGCTGGTGTTTATTGAGATTACTTTGTGTAATAAAACTCTTCCCACACTGTGAGCACTGATACGGTTTCTCTCCAGTGTGAACGTGCTGGTGTACTTTAAGCTCACTCTTTGTAATAAAACTCTTTCCACACTGTGAGCACTGATACGGTTTCTCTGCAGTGTGAACACGCTGGTGTCTTTTCAGAGTACTCTGTCTATTAAAACTCTTTCCACACTGTGAGCACTGATACGGTTTCTCTCCAGTGTGAATGTGCTGGTGTATTTTGAGATTACCCTGTTGATTAAAACTCTTCCCACACTGTGAGCACTGATACGGTTTCTCTCCAGTGTGAATGCGCTGGTGTATTTTGAGAATACCCTGTTGATTAAAACTCTTCCCACACTGTGAACACTGATACGGTTTCTCTCCAGTGTGAATGCGCTGGTGTATTTTGAGCTTACTCTGTTCATTAAAACTCTTTCCACACTGATACTCTTTCCACACTCTTTCCGCACTGATACGGTTTCTATCCAGTGTGAACGCGCTGGTGTTTATTGAGATTACTTTGTGTAATAAAACTCTTCCCACACTGTGAGCACTGATACGGTTTCTCTCCAGTGTGAACGTGCTGGTGTACTTTAAGCTCACTCTTTGTAATAAAACTCTTTCCACACTGTGAGCACTGATACGGTTTCTCTGCAGTGTGAACACGCTGGTGTCTTTTCAGAGTACTCTGTCTATTAAAACTCTTTCCACACTGTGAGCACTGATACGGTTTCTCTCCAGTGTGAATGTGCTGGTGTATTTTGAGATTACCCTGTTGATTAAAACTCTTCCCACACTGTGAGCACTGATACGGTTTCTCTCCAGTGTGAATGCGCTGGTGTATTTTGAGAATACCCTGTTGATTAAAACTCTTCCCACACTGTGAACACTGATACGGTTTCTCTCCAGTGTGAATGCGCTGGTGTATTTTGAGCTTACTCTGTTCATTAAAACTCTTTCCACACTGATACTCTTTCCACACTCTTTCCGCACTGATACGGTTTCTATCCAGTGTGAACGCGCTGGTGTTTATTGAGATTACTTTGTGTAATAAAACTCTTCCCACACTGTGAGCACTGATACGGTTTCTCTCCAGTGTGAACGTGCTGGTGTACTTTAAGCTCACTCTTTGTAATAAAACTCTTTCCACACTGTGAGCACTGATACGGTTTCTCTGCAGTGTGAACACGCTGGTGTCTTTTCAGAGTACTCTGTCTATTAAAACTCTTTCCACACTGTGAGCACTGATACGGTTTCTCTCCAGTGTGAATGTGCTGGTGTATTTTGAGATTACCCTGTTGATTAAAACTCTTCCCACACTGTGAGCACTGATACGGTTTCTCTCCAGTGTGAATGCGCTGGTGTATTTTAAGCTCACTCTTTCTATTAAAACTCTTTCCACACTGTGAACACTGATACGATTTCTCTCCAGTGTGAATGCGCTGGTGTATTTTAAGCTCACTCTTTGTATTAAAACTCTTGCCACACTGTGAACACTGATACGGTTTCTCTCCAGTGTGAATGCGCTGGTGTATTTTAAGATTACCCTGTGTAATAAAACTCTTCCCACACTGTGAGCACTGATATGGTTTCTCTCCAGTGTGAATGCGCTGGTGTATTTTGAGCTTACTCTGTTCATTAAAACTCTTTCCACACTGTGAGCACTGATACGGTTTCTCTCCTGTGTAAATGCGCTGGTGTATTTTGAGCTTACTCTGTTCATTAAAACTCTTTCCACACTGTGAGCACTGATACGGTTTCTCTCCAGTGTGAATGCGCTGGTGTATTTTGAGCTTACTCTGTTCATTAAAACTCTTTCCACACTGTGAGCACTGATACGGTTTCTCTCCTGTGTAAATGCGCTGGTGTATTTTGAGATGACTCAGGCACCTGAAGCTCTTCCCACACTGTGAGCAGACGTTTCCTTCTTCCTGTGTGGGACTGAGAGATGTGTTAATGCTGACAGTACCAGAGGACGTTTGCTGATTACTGGAGCTTCTGGTGGGCGTCAGATCCTCATGTTCAGTCTTAATCTTCACCAGAGTCTCATATTTATCATGGTTGCAGCTCTTGATGTGATTGTGGAGCTGATTTTGGGTTGTAAAGGAACGTGGACACGAGGAGCAGCAGAAATCCTTGTTCAGTTCTGAAGCAGAAAAAATTCAAATACATTTATAACATTATAATTAATCAAATACATTTATAACATTATAAATAATCTAATACATTTATAACATTATAAATAATCATATACATTTATAACATTATAAATAATCAAATACATGTATAACATTATAAATAATCAAATACATTTATAACATTATAAATAATCAAATACATTTATAACATTATAAATAATCATATACATTTATAAAATTATAAATAATAAAAAAAACTTATAACATTATAAATAATCAAATACATTTATAACACTATAAATAATCAAATACATTTATAACATTATAAATAATCAAATACATTTATAACATTATAAATAATAAAAAAAACTTATAACATTATAAATAATCAAATACATTTATAACACTATAAATAATCAAATACATTTATAACATTATAATTAATCAAATACATTTATAACATTATAAATAATCTAATACATTTATAACATTATAATTAATCAAATACATTTATAACATTATAAATAATCTAATACATTTATAACATTATAAATAATCAAATACATGTATAACATTATAAATAATCAAATACATTTATAACATTATAAATAATCAAATACATTTATAACATTATAAATAATCATATACATTTATAAAATTATAAATAATAAAAAAAACTTATAACATTATAAATAATCAAATACATTTATAACACTATAAATAATCAAATACATTTATAACATTATAAATAATCAAATACATTTATAACATTATAAATAAAAAAAAAAACTTATAACATTATAAATAATCAAATACATTTATAACACTATAAATAATCAAATACATTTATAACATTAAAAATAATCAAATACATTTATACCATTATAAAAAAAACATTTATAACATTATAAATAATAAAAAAAAACATTTATAAAATTATAAATAATGAAAAAAAACATTTATAAAATTATAAATAATAAAATACATTTATTAAATTATAAATAATAAAATACATTTATAACATTACAAATAATCAAATACATTTATAACATTACAAATAATAAAATACATTTAAAACATTATAAATAATAATAAAAACATTTATAACATTATAAATAATAAAAAAAAACATTTATAAAATTATAAATAATAAAAAAAAACATTTATAAAATTATAAATAATAAAATACATTTATTAAATTATAAATAATAAAATACATTTATAACATTACAAATTATCAAATACATTTATAACATTACAAATAATAAAATACATTTATAACATTATAAATAACCAAATACATTTATAACATTATAAATAACCAAATACATTTATAACATTATAAATAATAAAATACATTTATAACATTACAAATAATCAAATACATTTATACCATTACAAAAAAAAAAATACATTTATAACATTATAAATAACCAAATACATTTATAACATTATAAATAACCAAATAAATTTAAAACATTATAAATAATAAATACATTTATAACATTATAAATAATCAAATACATTTATAACATTATACATAATCAAATACATTTATAACATTATAAATAATAAATACATTTATAACATTATAAATAATCAAAAACATTTATAACATTATACATAATCAAATACATTTATAACATTATAAATAATCAAATACATTTATAACATTATAAATAACAAATACATTTATAACATTATAAATAATCAAATACATTTATAACATTATAAATAATCTAATACATTTATAACATTATAAATAATCAAATACATTTATAACATTATAAATAATCATATACATTTATAACATTATAAATAATCAAATACATTTATAACATTATAAATAATCAAATACATTTATAACATTATAAATAATCAAATACATTTATACCATTATAAAAAAAACATTTATAACATCATAAATAATAAAAAAAACATTTATAACATTATAAATAATAAAAAAAAAACATTTATAAAATTATAAATAATAAAATACATTTATTAAATTATAAATAATAAAATACATTTATAACATTACAAATAATCAAATACATTTATAACATTAAAAATAATCAAATACATTTATAACATTATAAATAACCAAATACATTTATAACATTATAAATAATCAAATACATTTATAACATTACAAATAATAAAATACATTTATAACATTACAAAAAATAAAATACATTTATAACATTATAAATAACCAAATACATTTATAACATTATACATAATCAAATACATTTATAACATTATAAATAATAAATACATTTATAACATTATACATAATCAAATACATTTATAACATTATAAATAATCAAATACATTTATAACATTATACATAATCAAATACATTTAACATTATAAATAACCAAATACATTTATAACATTATAAATAATCAAATACATTTATAACATTATACATAATCAAATACATTTATAACATTATAAATAATAAATAAATTTATAACATTATAAATAATCAAATACATTTAAAACATTATAAATAACCAAATAAATTTATAACATTATAAATAATAAAATACATTTATAACATTATACATAATCAAATACATTTATAACATTATAAATAATAAATACATTTATAACATTATACATAATCAAATACATTTATAACATTATAAAAAATCAAATACATTTATAACATTATACATAATCAAATACATTTAACATTATAAATAACCAAATACATTTATAACATTATAAATAATCAAAAACATTCATAACATTATAAATAACAAAATACATTTATAACATTATAAATAACCAAATACATTTATAACATTATAAATAATAAAAAATACATTTATAACATTATAAATAATAAATACATTTATAACATTATAAATAATCAAAAACATTTATAACATTATAAATAACAAATACATTTATAACATTATAAATAATCAAATACATTTATAACATTATAAATAATCAAATACATTTATAACATTATAAATAACAAATACATTTATAACATTATAAATAATCAAATACATTTATAACATTATAAATAATCTAATACATTTATAACATTATAAATAATCATATACATTTATAACATTATAAATAATCAAATACATTTATAACATTATAAATAATCAAATACATTTATAACATTATAAATAATCAAATACATTTATACCATTATAAAAAAAACATTTATAACATCATAAATAATAAAAAAAACATTTATAACATTATAAATAATAAAAAAAGCATTTATAACATTATAAATAATAAAATACACTTATAACATTATAAATAATAAAAAAACAATCATAACATTATAAATAATAAAATACATTTATAACATTATAAATTATAAAAAAAGCATTTATAACATTATAAATAATAAAATACATTTATAACATTATAAATAATAAAACATTTTTTTATAACATTATAAATAATAAAATACATTTATAACATTATAAATAACCAAATACATTTATAACATTATAAATAATAAAATACATTTATAACATTATAAATAACCAAATACATTTATAACATTTTAAATAACCAAATACATTTATAACATTATAAATAATCAAATACATTTATAACATTATAAATAATCAAATACATTTATAACATTATAAATAATCAAAAACATTTATAACATTTTAAATAACCAAATACATTTATAACATTATAAATAATCAAATACATTTATAACATTATAAATAATCAAATACATTTATAACATTATAAATAATCAAAAACATTTATAACATTTTAAATAACCAAATACATTTATAACATTATAAATAATCAAATACATTTATAACATTATAAATAATCAAATACATTTATAACATTATAAATAATCAAATACATTTATAACATTATAAATAACCAAATACATTTATAACATTTTAAATAACCAAATACATTTATAACATTATAAATAACCAAATACATTTATAACATTTTAAATAACCAAATACATTTATAACATTATAAATAATCAAATACATTTATAACATTATAAATAATCAAATACATTTATAACATTATAAATAATCATATACATTTATAACATTATAAATAATAAAAAAAACATGTATAACATTATAAAAATAAAAAATAAAACATTTATAACATTATAAATAATTAAAAAAAACATTTATAACATTATAAATAATAAAATACATTTATAACATTATAAATAATTAAAAAAAACATTTATAACATTATAAATAATAAAATACATTTATAACATTATATATAATAAATACTGTTAGTAATTGTTAAACTGAGATCTGATGCTAAAGTCCTGTAACGTGATTCATCCTGCATTCATCATTTCCTGCTCACACTGATCTGCATGAGCACAATACAAGCTTTCACTGTATGATGCTTCATCCCAGGTTCCTCTGATTCTATTCAATCCAAATCTTATTTTACTCAAGATAAAAAATATCTTACTGAGTTCATCTTTATCTTCAGGTTCTTCCTTCTTCACAGGCTTCATCTGGAAACCTCCACACTGTTGGTCCTCTGGGGTGAGGTGTTCCTCAGAGGTGACGTGTTCCACAGGGATTAAAGATCCTTCACCTGAAATGTCTTTGTTTTGTGAAAGAAGAAAAATAAGTTTGTTATTGTTGGTAGTAACGACCGACTTCTTTATTAAGCACTTAAGTTAGAACTAACAGACACGTACTTCTATACTATCTGTCAAAAACACGACCTATAAACCTTTGTTCAAACAGGGTTTCAGCTGATTTAATAATAATAACAATACAACCGCAATTCAGAAAAAGTTGGGACAGTATGGAAAAAGCTAATAATAATATAAACACAGACTTTGACTTTTATTTGATGTCAGACAGGATGGAGCAGAGATGTTTCATCTTTTATCTGTTCAAATTCATTTCATTTATTAATAAACATCCATTCCTGCGTTTCAGGCCTGCAACACTTTCTAAAAAAAGGAGGAGAGTTAAGATCTGGATGGAAGGTGCAGACTCATCTCTCCAGGACCATCAGCACAAACAATCACGTATATATTGAATATATCAGCTTATATACTCGACTTTATTTCTTCTCATTCATTACCCAATCATTCAGCCACTTGTATTCACCCGGCATTACTCTGTAATTATATACTAGTGTAAACACGGTACAGTCAGCATGATCTGTTTAATCTTCTTTATCTTCTGTCTCCTCATTTCACTCACCTGCTCACTTATGCACTAAATATACTAAAATATTACAAGAAATTCAGACACGACCAAATTAGGAGAAATGATTTTGCTCAAGTCTTACTGAGTTCATCTTTATCTTCAGGTTCTTCTTTCTTCACAGGCTTCATCTGGAAACCTCCACACTGTTGATCCTCTGAGAAGAGCAGTTCCACAGAAGCCACAAGTTCTGCAGGGATTAAAGTGACTTCACCTGAAATTCATCAATATGAGAAGAAGAATCTCAACAACTGGAGGAAACTGAAGGTTGTGGGTTTGGTTCCTAATAGGGATGTCCCGATCCGATCTCACAGATCGGGATCGGGGCCGATCAAGGCATTTTTAACTGATTGGAAATCGGCTTTAGTAATGTCGATCATAACCCGATCTTTTGTCCATGCATGTCCGCTGTGTGGAAATACTTTAAATTGGAAAGTGAAACAAGTCCAACAGCGGTGTAATGTCTGTAATGCGAGCGTTTCACGAGGCGGTGGGAGCAGAGCTGCGTTCATTACTGTAGAATTTTACTGTTTATATGGTGTGTGAGTCGAGGATTACTCCGGTTTACAAAACAATAACTTTTAATCCGAGTATGAAAACTTCAGGACCAGAACATACAGCTTTTACCAGTTTACGTGTTACAAGACTGAACAACATCTCAGTATCAAGCTCTCTGATTGGCTTAGTTATGTAACCGAGCGTCGTAGTGATGCACTCGCTTAATAAAGAAATTAAATACACGGTATATTCACTAATTGTCGGGAGCAAAACACTTTGTTAACTTATTCTGTTCCGAATAGCGGACAGCCAGAGCCGAGCACGCTATCCCATGCACTATGGAAGCCCCAAAGGGTCAAAACACACTCACTTTGCGTAGAAACGTCCATCAATCCATTGTCACAATACAAGCACTTTAGGAACTGGCTTTCCTTCATAACAAAAGAGTGACTTTCCGTTTTATTTTGGTATTCAGGTTTTACTGTAATGCTGTTAAGTAACTTATTTGTTTTTTTATATTCAAGTTAAGCTGCTACACCACTTGTGAGTGGAGATTTTTGTTCATTTTTAGTGTATCACTGCATTAAACAGAATTATGTTCTTTGAATATAAAGTTCAAAGTGAAACTGTAATTATCTCACTTCATTTTTACTACAATGCTGCACTAGGTTTGTTTACTTTTATTTTGTAAAAGAACATTAAGCAATAGTTTGGATGCAGGCAATTTTTTCCCTACAGCACTGCAGAGCTATTCAGTTGTTAAACATGTACATTGGATTAATTGGAATAACTGTAATGTACTTGAAGTGTGCACCGTGTAAACAGTGTTATCTAGTTCTTATCTAGACAATATCTAGAAAATACAAGTATCGGTTTGATAATCGGTATCGGATCGGGATCAAAATTAAAGATCGGGATCAAGAACAAAAAAACGTGATCGGGACATTCCTAGTTCCTAATCATAAATAAATCCTAGTTACATTAAAACTTAAATCGAGACTGGAGTGTAGCAGCTGTACTGTACTACTGTACTGTACTACACTAAACTGTACCATACTGTACTGTATAATACTGTACTGTACCACACTGTCTGGTGAAAAAGTGGCATCATGCTCTATATTTACTTACAGAAAAAATCATCATCATCATCATCATCATCATCATCATCATCATCCTCCTTTTGTATTATTTTATTCTGGAATTCTTCATGTTGTAGATCCACAGGGGTGACGTCTCCCTCTTCTGCTGACTGCATTATTAAAGATCTAATAGACAGACAGACAGACTATTCAACTATAAACAAATTTCAACTGTAAACAAAGTTCAACTGTAAACAAAGTTCAACTATAAACAAAGTTCAACTATAAACAAAGTTTAAAAATATCACGTGTTTATATAGAACTGTGAGATTTAATCATGAAGAAACTCAATCAGTTCCGCTCAATTGATTCATTTTGCTGGATCGGTTCAATGAATCGGTTCATCAGTACTGAATCATATGTGATGCTAACAGTTAGCGGAGCAGCTAAAAGTTTGTGTGTTTAAATAAAACTGAAGTTAAATCTCCTCAAATCCTCACAGTGATGTTTTATTATGAACTCTAGTTTTATTATTAATTAGAATGTGGTTATAATTAAATATAAGGGTTATAATTAAATACATATTTTACTTACAGATGAGGCTCTACAGTACAAACACAGCAGCTTCTTGTTCTTCTTATGATGTTTAATGGCGGTTGGCAGAACAACTTAAGACGCACCAGCGTCACCAACTGGACTGGAGTTGAACAGCAGCTTAGCAGTAAAACATCTCCATTAGCACATCTGTATTAGTGGTGTGCGATACTGAAAAATTTCATATCGATCCGATACCAAGTAAATACAGGGCCAGTATCGCCGATATCGATCCGATACTGATACTTTGTACTTACTTTCATGTAGGGTAGAGCAGTGTATCATGATTTATGAGGTGAATGTATCATCAATTTGCTTTGACTAATAAATGATTTTGTGTTTATTAGTTCATCATGTGCAGTAAAAACCCACTACAGTTTATAGGTGAATAAAAAGTAATTTTATTAATGTAATAAACTTTAATGAAGTCTGGGGTTTTTGTTAAGAAACAATTATATAATAAGAAACATAATTCCCCCTCTCATAGTACACTCTGACTTTTTGTAAAATAAAGTACAGAAAAAGTTCCGGGAGTCTCCAGCATATACATAGCGGCTTCCTCATTCCCGCAAGTCAGATAAAATCTCCTGGAATCTACAACGAGCGGCCAAGAACGACACACACGCACACACACACATGAAGGAGACACAGACTTTTTTTACTACGACTGCGTATTAAATCTGTTATCTGATATACAATCTAGCGCACTGTGTAGGGAACATAAATCAATTGTCTAATATACTGTCTAGTGCACTAAGTAGGGAACATAAATCTATGATCAAAAATACAATCTAGTGCACTCTGTAGGGAACATAATTAATTATGTAATACAGTATCTAGTGAACTGTGTAGGGAAAATAAACCAATTGTCTAATTCACTATCTAGTGCACTACGTAGTGCACTATGTAAGGAACATAAATCCGTTATCTGATATACAATTTAGTGCACTATGTAGGGAACATAAATTCATATCTAAAATACTATCTACGTAGTGCACTATGTAGGGAAGCGACTCCTTCAGCTTCCAATTTCTTGGATTGCTGAGTACTATCAACTTAGTGAATCGACTCTTTCGAGTCTATTCCTGTCCTTCGACTTAAAGAATCGGATTAAAGAATCGACTCAAAGAATCATTTGATTCATTTGAACGCGCAGACTCACTCGCTCTCCCGCTGTGAGCTTCTCAAACTAGAGGTGGGTGATACCGGGAATTTTGGTATCGATCCGATACCAAGTAAATGCAGGGCCAGTATCGCCGATATCGATACCGATACTTTTTAATATTTAAGCTTCATAGATCCAAAGGATCCAAAAGACCTAGGATAGAATTTCGCCAAACATTGTACGTGACAACAAAATACTTTATTATCACAATCAACATTTTTGTTTAGAAACAATGGAACAGTAACAAAACAAGGTTTGCCTTAACATTAGGACAATAAATCTTTTTTGAGGTAGAAAAGGAGAAACCACAATACAAAATAAAAATAAAAATTCTCCCCTCACTAGACATCTTTTCTAGTTCTTTCTTTCTTTGTTTCTTTTTTCAAATAGAATTGTTCTTAGGAAAAACAATAAAAAAGAAGGAATTTTCTTCCTTTCAGTGCAATTCTGTTTTTTCTTAAATAAACAGTGTAAAAAAATATCACTCAACACAACTTAAAACAAAATGTCCTGAGGTAGAGGGCTGACAAACCACAATACAACAAAATTAACACACCACAACAAATACTGTAAACAGTTTCAAACTTGTTCTGTTTTTCAAGTCGAACAATACAATAAAATAATACAAAGAATAAGGAATTTCTTCCCTTCAGTGCACTTCTGGCTTTAAACAAAATAAAAACAATAAGTGAAAAATAAATAAAGAAGGTATAAATAAAGAAAGAATACAGCTACACTGTGGGCCCTCCCCCCGTTGAGAACAAAGGATTAGAGATTTTTATTTAAGAACAGTATCATGTCTCTCTCCGTACTGTGACGTGTCGACTCGAGGAGAGCGCTGAGTGGGCGGGTCAGGCTGAGCCTACCTGCATGTCTGTTTGGCTGGCGCCGCTGAGCCACGTGACGGTGCAACAACAAAAGACGACACAGCGCAGCGCTACTCTTACAGACAGAGAGTAGACTTTGATGAATCCGCGAGCGCAGCAGTCAGCTTGAGTATCGATCTTTTTACACGAGTATTGCTCAATATCAATACCAGCGTTGGTATCGATATTATCGATATTTGGATCGATCCGCCCACCTCTATCTCAAACTGAACTCCGTCTTTCTGCACATGAGGAAGAAATCTATGTAGAGATCTCAAATAACATGAACCTGAAGGTATGAACTTACATTGTAGAAAAGAAAACAAGCCAGTAGCAGCAGTGTGCACATTAAACCATTTACAGAAGGGTCATTAAGTTTGGCTAATTGAAATAATGGCATGTTTCTGACTAGAATGAGAGGGGCAGTAAAAAGATCTCACACTTGTCAGAGACAATGTTTGAAGCCCAGGTTAATAGGACCTGTTAGTTAGAGAAGGATCACTTGTTTGTTAGTTTAAGTCCAAAAGCAGGTGTGGCCCGTACGGGGATCGAACCCGCGACCTTGGCGTTATTAGCACCACGCTCTAACCAACTGAGCTAACCGGCCTGTTCATCTGTACTTTCTTTAGATCTTTGTACATAATTCTACACTAACCCCATTCAAGCAGCTGAAACGCACTTTAATAATACTAAGAGGTTTTGTAGGTTCTTCTATGTGTGAACTATCTAAACTATATTTCTTAAAGTTCTTGACTGAGCTTAATGCCACCAACCAGTGACTGGAGCAGATACGACTCAGGTCCTGCACACAGTAAGTAGTGCTGATACACAGTACCAGCCTGCACACCAGAAGGGCTCCAAACATCAAGTTTTCACCAGGGCCGGAGTTGGGCCCCTTTTTCAGACCGGGAGTTTCATGAACAAACCCGGCCCACTTTTTCCACGGAGGAAAATTTTGAATAAATAAAACAGCAGCTAGCTCTTACAATGACTTTTTATTGGGTATAAGTTCAGGTGTATGTTGGTAAGTTAACAGAAAACACTTCACATAAACAAGTTTAATTCAAATTTAAATCAGATAAAGATTTAAAAGGTAAAAATGTGATAAAGATGAAAAAAGTATTTACATTTGTACAGGAGCAATAAGTTGAAATAAAAATTAAAATTGCATTTGTCTTTTCAACAGAGAGGTGCTCTATTGTTAGGTTTACACTAAACTCTTAAGTAGCTTCACTATTTAGTGGCTACCTAAAGCATCAAAAGCCTCCTAAGCAGTGCACTTTATTAATAACGGTGTCATTGTCTATAGACATGAGACATTGCTTATCTGCTGCTCTGAGGCTAAAAAACATTTCATTAAGGGTTAGCCTGTTTTGCTGAATAACATAACATGCTTGAAGTTTTTTTTTTCTTTTTTTTTTCTTTTCTTTTTAACACTTTGGCCTATAATATGATGGTGTAAAATTGATAGTGATTTAGGCTATTTGTCTTCATTTGTTAAAATAAATTAGGCTATCGTGCTGACATCTTTCTGAATGTCTGAACAATTTAACATATATCATGTATATTCTCTATGTTATATTTTACATTACAGATAACTATCTTAGTTTAAATAACTCTGTTAGACTATCCTCTACCTGTCCCTTCAGTACCCAGACAGCACAATACGTAGGTGAAGCATCGGTAAAACACCGCCGTGTAGGAAATTCATCGCGTTCTATTTTTAGACGTAGGATATTGGGAGGCAAAACGTGGAAGTGTCGCTTTTTGCTTTCCTATGCAACGTGCATCGGCTGAAGATCGGAACATCGCGTTTTCAGCTCCACTGTCGCATCAGGGTCACATGGAGCCGTGGTCAGAGAAGCCCGCTTGGGACTGAAAGATCACCGGTTCTAGTCATCAGACTGTATCAACGATTTTAAAGGAGCAGAGATGTACATGCAGGAAAAGTAAAGCCAAATATTACCCATAAGAAAAAGATATTTTACTGATACTATCGTCAACAATAAATATAAACTCAGGACACACGAAATTCACTGTTGGTTTTGGACAGAAAATGAAATTGCTATATTAGATTTATATGCACTGCCCCCTGGTTCCATGAACTATAGCTACTGTATAGAAATCTGAATCTGTAACTGGTCATATTGTGTACACTGCCAACCCTGGTTACTATAACAACCACTGTATCAGAGAATGTAATGTGGCCTTTCATTAAAAAAATAAATCAATGTCAGGTGTAAAATGATAACCAGACAGTAGCAACATTTACAGTCACAAACAAATCAGGTTGGTTTACTGCAATGGTAGTTTGAAATGCAGTGGCATTAATAAAAATATTGTTTCAACAAGAACACAAAAAGCTCAATAAGAGCATTTTCCACACCTTTAACTGTATACACAGGTGTAAAATATGTAATTTTTAAGATATAAAATATTCTTTGCCAGCCCATTACAGCTTCACATAGTGCCCAGCTCACTCTCTTCCTGCCAGCAGCAACAGAATTTCTGTTATCCATCAATGAACATTTAAAGGAAATGGTATCCTACACCTAACACCAAAGATTGCTGTGGCCATTTATGATCTGATAAGCAAAACATAATTTATCATGTAATGTTGAGCATTTAGCAGTTTGCAATAAAATAAATCCTTCAGCTAATAATTAAGGTTGCTGTGGCTGTTTATGATCCAATCAGCAACACTTGCTTCATTTGTACATTAGGCTTATTAATGCTGGCAAATTTTCTCTTCTGATTTACAAAAAATGAATTTGTAGAAATGCTTCAGCTGATGCCAAGTAGCCTTTATTACATGGAAACTTGCAGAAAATATAAAAATATTATAAGGTCAACATCATACAACAGATAAAAATTGAGTTTAATGTGCATATAACAATATAGAACATGATGTAACCTTAAAAATAGTGAGCCTGCATGAGATTACAGCCACCTGTAATATAGTTTCAGTTCAGAGTTGACTGAATAAAATATTTATCGATTTAAACACATTTACGAATGATGGTAGAACCAATCATGTTAAAATACAACATAAATTGAACTTGAGTTGCATATGTTCAATTCCCAGGATCCATGGCTGAAGTGCCATGGGCACCGGGGATGGCTGCCCGACACACTGGGTGTGTGTTGACTGGTGCACTGGTGTGTGCGTGTTCACTGCCACAGATGGGTTAAATGCGGAAGACATTATTTTATAGTCAATGCGAAATCTGACCGGGAGCCAGTGCAGTGTGCATAAGACAGGGGTGATGTGTTCATATTTTCTGGTTCTAGTAAGGATTCTGGCTGCTGCATTCTGGACTAACTGCAGTTTGTTTATACACCTACTGGAACAACCAGACAAAAGGGATTACAATAATCCAACCTAGAGGTAACAAAAGCATGGACAAGTATTTCTGCGTCATGTAGTGACATCATAGCTTAGCAAGGTTTCTAAGATGACAGAAGGCTATCCTGGTGGTGATAGCTACATGAGCTTCAAAAGAAAAACTGGAATTAATAATCACACCAAGGTCTATAACAGCTGTACATGGTGTAACTGAAATACCATCCAGAGTTACTATGTAATCAGAAAGTTTACTTCTAGCTGCCTGTGGTCCTAATATTTTTTATTATATCATTTAGTAAAAGAAAATTGTTCAACATCCAGAGTCTAAACTGGTGTCTCTCATCTGGATGTGCTGACACATAGAACTGTGTATCATCAGCATAACAGTGAAAGCTGATACCATGTTTAAGAATAATATTAACCAGAGGTAGCATATCTATACATACAGTGTATCACAAAAGTGAGTACACCCTTCACATTTCTGCAGATATTTAAGTATATCTTTTCATGGGACAACACTGACAAAATGACACTTTGACACAATGAAAAGTAGTCTGTGTGCAGCTTATATAACAGTGTAAATTTATTCTTCCCTCAAAATAACTCAATATACAGCCATTAATGTCTAAACCACCGGCAACAAAAGTGAGTACACCCCTTAGTGAAAGTTCCTGAAGTGTCAATATTTTGTGTGGCCACCATTATTTCCCAGAACTGCCTTAACTCTCCTGGGCATGGAGTTTACCAGAGCTTCACAGGTTGCCACTGGAATGCTTTTCCACTCCTCCATGACGACATCACGGAGCTGGCGGATATTCGAGACTTTGCGCTCCTCCACCTTCCGCTTGAGGATGCCCCAAAGATGTTCTATTGGGTTTAGGTCTGGAGACATGCTTGGCCAGTCCATCACCTTTACCCTCAGCCTCTTCAATAAAGCAGTGGTCGTCTTAGAGGTGTGTTTGGGGTCATTATCATGCTGGAACACTGCCCTGCGACCCAGTTTCCGGAGGGAGGGAATCATGCTCTGCTTCAGTATTTCACAGTACATATTGGAGTTCATGTGTCCCTCAATGAAATGTAACTCCCCAACACCTGCTGCACTCATGCAGCCCCAGACCATGGCATTCCCACCACCATGCTTGACTGTAGGCATGACACACTTATCTTTGTACTCCTCACCTGATTGCCACCACACATGCTTGAGACCATCTGAACCAAACAAATTAATCTTGGTCTCATCAGACCATAGGACATGGTTGCAGTAATCCATGTCCTTTGTTGACATGTCTTCAGCAAACTGTTTGAGGGCTTTCTTGTGTAGAGACTTCAGAAGAAGCTTCCTTCTGGGGTGACAGCCATGCAGACCAATTTGATGTAGTGTGCGGCGTATGGTCTGAGCACTGACAGGCTGACCCCCCACCTTTTCAATCTCTGCAGCAATGCTGACAGCACTCCTGCGCCTATCTTTCAAAGACAGCAGTTGGATGTGACGCTGAGCACGTGAACTCAGCTTCTTTGGACGACCAACGCGAGGTCTGTTCTGAATGGACCCTGCTCTTTTAAAATGCTGGATGATCTTGGCCACTGTGCTGCAGCTCAGTTTCAGGGTGTTGGCAATCTTCTTGTAGCCTTGGCCATCTTCATGTAGCGCAACAATTCGTCTTTTAAGATCCTCAGAGGGTTCTTTGCCATGAGGTGCCATGTTGGAACTTTCAGTGACCAGTATGAGAGAGTGTGAGAGCTGTACTACTAAATTGAACACACCTGCTCCCTATGCACACCTGGGACCTAGTAACACTAACAAGTCACATGACATTTTGGAGGGAAAATGACAAGCAGTGCTCAATTTGGACATTTAGGGGTGTAGTCTCTTAGGGGTGTACTCACTTTTGTTGCTGGTGGTTTAGACATTAATGGCTGTATATTGAGGGAAGAATAAATTTACACTGTTATATAAGCTGCACACAGACTACTTTTCATTGTGTCAAAGTGTCATTTTGTCAGTGTTGTCCCATGAAAAGATATACTTAAATATCTGCAGAAATGTGAGGGGTGTACTCACTTTTGTGATACACTGTACATAGATGGGCCTAAAACAGAACCTTGTGGAACACCAAACTTAACCTTACTGTGCATAGAATATTCACCATTTACATCTACAAACTGATAACGGTCACTCAAATAGGCTGTTCCCTAAACTCCAACAATATTTTCTAGCCTATAAAGGAGATCAATGGTGTCAAAAGCTGCACTTAAGTCAAGCAGTACAAGCAGGGAGACACAACCCTGATCAGAGGCCAGTAACAGGTCATTCACAACTTTAACCAGCGCTGTCTCTGTGCTATGATGAGGCCTAAACCCTGACTGACAAATGTTATTTCTATGCAGGTATGAACATAGCTGCTGTGCTACAACCTTTTCTAGGATTTTGGAGATGAAGGGGAGGGTTGATATCGGTCTGTAATTAGACAACTGGCAGGGGTCTAGGTTAGGTTTTTTGCCAGAGGTTTGATAACTGCTTTAAATGATTTAGGGACATAGCCAGTACTAAGAGATGAATTGATCTTTTTTAAAAGAGTTGTATCTGTTTTAGGAAAGTTGTGGGTACGGGATCTAGTATACATGTTGTCGATTTTGATCAAGAAATTAGTGAAATTAACTTGGTCTCACGGAGAGGGTTAAAAGACTCTAAACGCTGATCTGATGTAACTATACTGACATCTAGTTGGTTTGTCATCAGATTGCTCAGGTTTAGATTAATAGTATTAATTTTGTGCCATATGTTTTCAACTTCATCACTGAAAAAATTCATAAAGTTGTCGCTGCTAAATACTGATGGTGTGGATGCTTCTGTAGTGGTGGTCTTCCTAGTTAGTTTTGCTACAGTATTAAATGTAGGATTAGTTTTGTTTTCTTCTAGCGAGGAGAAATATTTTGCTCTAGCAGCACTAAGAGCTTTTCTATAATTTAGGAGACTCTCCTAAGTTTGACTCTGTTCTAAGACAGTCATTCTGCTGTTCACTCAAGGGGAGGCTGCTACAGGAAGCCAGGGAAGGGTACACAGCAGGGAAGTGATGTGTTTGAACTTTTGAAGGTTGAAGACAACTTAAGCTGCTGCTCCATAAGATGATGTCCGTTGTACATGCTGAGATTCGAGCCAAAACCTGTGTCAAAAGGAAGAAAAGAAAGAATAAGTTGAGTGTTGTTAAGCAAAACAATGGTAGACAAAGCCAAGTGAAGAAAACATCACCAAATTAGGTTATGACGAACACTGCCATATTGTTATTGCTGTACTGTCCTGCTGCAGTGGCATCAGATCTGTTTTTTTTTTTTACAAAATATATACACAACAAATGAGTGTTTCAGCTAAAATAGCTCAATAGATCAAGTTACAGAAGACAGTATATTTGCTGTACACATTACATAATAACCAAACATTAAGTGGTTTAGTTCCTTAAACATCACATGTACTGCATGCAGCACCTCAGATTGATCTTTCAGGCAGTCCTTTACGCCAAACTTGTTTTTAGTAGGGTTGAACTAATAGAAAAACTAAAATTAGGGCAATAATCTTTGAAAAGCAATACAGCAGTGTATTCTGATAGTCAGTCAGACATTTTCTCATCTGCTTAGTCCGTCAGAGTGGTGGTTTGTCCGGAGCCCACCCGGAATCACTCAGCACAAAGCAGGAATACATATACCACATACCACACACACACACACCGAGGGGCAATTACGTGTATCCAATAAGCCTACCCTTTGTGTTTTTCAGGAGCAGGGAGGGAACCAGAGCACCTGGCGAAAACCCACACAGACACAGGGAGAAGCTCCAAACTCCTCAAAGACAGATGCTGAAGCGAGACTCGCCTGTATAGTTTTTCAATTCTAGCAATATCTTTAAGTCATATATTTGACACATAAAACATTAAGTCTGGTAATACCTATAAACTGTGATTGCCTGTCATTATTTTCACATTTGTTTAATTCTGTTTTGTGAAAATAATAAATATTAAAATATAAAATATCACTCCAACGGGTCACATTTTTTACCCCAGTGGTGGAGCATGGAGTGATGCACATTCAAAGGGTAAAATATTTAAAGCATAAGACTGAATATCTGTGCATTAACACATCTTAGTGAATTATCCCATACTAAATTAGTCAATTTAGGGAACATTAACAAATAAGGCTAGTATACTGAATAAAGTATGCAACACATTAACCACAAACAGCCTATTTATTATGCTGTAGGCATTGTGATTCTCTTGACTATCACCTTATGTTGCAACTCATCTGATTTTAAATTAATAACAAAGGAAAAAGAAAAAGTTAGTGAGACTGAAAATACAAGGCGAGTTAAACGTCTTAAACAATTTATCATAATAGGTTTTATGGGAAGCTCATGCTCAGTACAAAAATATTGTACTACCGTATAAAAGTAAAATTTAAAAAATAAAAAAGTTACTCTTTTACTATATTAAATGTAAGTTATACTTAAGCAATCTTGATGGTGTATATTAATAACCTACTGTAGGAGCACTGGGTGCTGCATGGTGAAGGAGCAGTGATGCCACAGTGATGCTACAGAGTGCCAAGTGGACCATGGCTAGATTAAAATTCAACATTTGCTGGGGCTGCAATTTCATTCAAGGTCAACACCCATTCCATTTCAAGTTATGTCAATCCATTTACCTTCAGTTTTAGAAAACCAAAAACCTCTGTGAACACACCAGGCCCAGTTCGAACACCCTGCATCCATCTTTGCAGGGCTCTTATTCTTGGTAGAGGAACCCTGCACTACCTGCAGGGTCTTGTAACCTGTTGGACCAGCAGCAAAGTGATTGATCTATTTCGTCCCTTTTGTGTTTAGTCTGACTAATGCCTCAATTTGGTCATTTTGAAAAAGTGGTCTTTAAATGATTTGTCCCCAATTCACTTTGTTTGAGAGCAGCATTATCGTTCTTTATTATTTTAGTGCTGCTTTTGCTTTTTTTCTTGTCTATATTTTTTTCACAGATCCCAATGACCTTTACCTATTCCTTACTTTAAGTAAATCAAACTTTAAGCTTCCCAGTGCTGTGGTTTTTGTTTGTAAAAAGTGCAAATGCAGTGTTTGAATAGGATTACCTCATTTTTGTTGGTGTAATCTCTGGTAATGTTAAGATGTGTGTCAGTCACTCTGAGCGACAGGAGCATCTCCAGGCAGCACAACAAACCATGGTGGAGAGCGACAGGAGCATCTCCAGGCAGCACAACAAACCATGGTGGAGACTATATGCAGGACAACGCAGAGGAAAGAGCACAGACAAACTGTTTAAGTTCATGAGACATTCATTTAATGAATTTATGATGAATGGTAAATAAGTGCATAGTAAAAACAAGGACAAGGCACATGTGTGTGTGTGCACAGATATATAAATGTGTTTTAATGTGTCATGTCCTGTCTAGACATGTGGCGTTTGAATGTTTCCTTTTTAATAGCAGATTTCTGCACCTGCAAGTCAATTTTGGCTTCTTCTCCTTCTGTTGTATTTAAAAGTCAAAGTTTACACTAGTCAGTAAGTTAAGATTACACAGACCCTCAGTATATCAATAAAAATTAGGATATGACTTCTTTTGACAACCATACCAAGTTTAAGAACATAAAGGTGCACTCACACTAGGCGCTGTTGCCTTGTAAAATACCAGAGAATGATTGTACTCCCTTTTCCCCTGTGCACACTGCTATGTTCTGGGCCCGAGCACACTTGTGTCTTCACTATGCAACTGTTTTGTTGGAGAAAGGTATGTTTGCTACGACAGCATATTAGGGCCACTGCTAAATACATGAATAAATACATACATTCATACATGGATAAATGCTCTTTAACCAAGGTAACTCTTTTCTTTAAAAAAATGCATACTGATGTAACTATGTAAACATGTTGATGTGCTATATAAATATTGTTAATCAATGTATTTATTAACTATTGATTACCAAAACTCACTGTTTTGTCTGTGTATAGAGTCCACATGAATCTATTGACCACCAAGCGTACTGAACTGCCTTCGATGCGTCTCACTCAACACATCTATGCTTGCAGGCTTGTCACGTGTCACTTTGTTCCCTAATTTTGGTTCAACTGCAAATACATATGACCAGTATAAAAGCAAACCAGGACCCAATGTATTTGTTTCGTGTTAAATATAGCGTCATCCCCTGTAGCAAGTAAAAGTTTCTCCTCCTGATCAAATGCAATGAAGCATACCTTGGTCTAGCTGCTCTAAATCCTACATATACACCTAATAGGGACAAAAGTATTTGGACACCTACATATTACACCTACAGGAGAATTCATGACATCCCACTGTGAAGGCTTTCTACAAGATTTGAGTGTGTCTGTGGGAATTATTGTCCATTCATCCATAAGAGCATTTGTGAGGTCAGGAAGTGATGGACAAGAAGACATGGCTCACAATCTCCATTCTCCATTTCCCCCCAAAGGTGTTCGATGGGGTTGTGGTCAGAGCTCTGTGTGGACCGATCACGTTCTTCCAGACCAAACTCACCCAACCGTGCCTTTATGAACCTTTCTTTGTACACTGGGACACAGTCATGTACAAACAGAAAAGAGCCTTCTCCAAACAGTTCCCACAAAGTTGAAACCAAATAACTGTCCAAAATGACTTGGTGTAATGAAGCATTAAGAATTATCATTCCCAGGCCTAGACCAAGCCCTGAAAAACCCCATAACATTATCCCTCCTCCACCAAACTGGGTCGACACTGTGCACTCATTCTCCTGGCATTCACTAGGTGTTTGATTTTATATACCTGTGGCAATGGGACTGAACAAACCCCCTAAATTTAGTGATTAAGAAGTGTGTCCCAATACTTTTGTCCATATAGTGTATAAAATCAAGCACTTAGTGAATGCCCATACAGAGCTCTGACCTCAACCCCCTCAAACACTGCTGGGATAAACTAGAATGAAGATTGTGAGCCAGGTCCTCTCATCCAACATCACTGTCTGATCTCACAGATGCTATATGAACTGATACATTTCCCACAGACACACTCTTGTAGAAAGCCTTCCCAGAAGAATGGGAGCTGTTATAGCTGCAGAGGGGAACAGACTATATATAAATGTCTATGGATTTAGAATGGGGTGTTATAAAAGAATACTTTTGTCCATACAGTGTAGCTGATGATATTTACTAGACTGAACACCCTGAGGAGGGCGGCGGGAAAGTGTGAAAGTGACTGCACGCGCTCGCAGTCTCGCGCAGTTTGAGGGTATAAAAAGCCGTTTTTAACCCTCAGTTCGTTATTTCTGGCTTTAAGGAGTTTACCAGAGCAGAGTTTAGAGGTAAGAAATAAATAAAATAAAACTCAAGATATGAAAAATTCATATGTTATAATGGGTGACAAAACAATATAATATACCGGTATATTAATCAGAATAAAATAAATCTTTTTAGATTAACCAGGTTAACTTGAGTTAGCTTTGAGGCTAACACAGATGGATTGTTGTGGTAAATAAAATACCAAACAATATTTTTCATTTTCAGTTTGAGAGGAACAACATTATTAAACGTTTAATATTTTATTAATTCTCGAAATATATCATTCAGAGGAGTCGATTCCTCTACACCGATCGCCAGAGGAGTCGATTCCTCTACGCCGATTACTGTTGTTATTGTAAAGTGTAACGGAATCGTGGATCCCGCTTTGGTCCGCGATGCGTGGTGCCGTGGTTAACATTGAGTCGACTCAGAGTCGTGATTTATTAGTTGACCATCGAGCACCAACAAAACGGAACACTGTAAATTATCTTAAGCTCTAAGATGTTCAGTAGTAAAACATTAGGCAGTTTAAACACACACTTTAAACTAAATGTCCAACGTGTCTGACTCCAACAGGCTAAACAGCTGGGCTGCTCACGTTCAGCACAATATCACTGACATATACTGGACAATTACCATTTAAACAAGAACTTAACACATTACCGACATTTCTTAAAGCTTAATTACGTGCCACTACTGATAACAGAGGAGGACAAATCCACGACCATCCCCCGTTCTGCTCCCACACGTGGACTAACTGTTTACAGCTCACTGCAGACAAGAAGCGCCTACTTTCAGAGAAAGATCTGACTGACATCCAGAACCACCAATCACCAAATTACGCCGATCGGACCAGCGAGCTGAGGGCGGGACTAAATTGATGTCCCATATGCAAATTAAATATGTAAATAATATAAAATGTTCGAATATTTTTTACATTTTAATAGATATTGTATTTTGTGATTTAATTAAAAGGGTAAAAAAATTGAGATGCAATATTGTTATGTGCAGTGCGCCCTGGCCAGGGATTCGCTTACAACTCTGGGTCAGAAGAAGTGATTGACACTTCTGCAAACCAATAGCAGGGACTTGGAGGAAGACAAAGAGAGGCGATTAGCCAAGATCACTCACACTTAGTGAGCTTTGGTGAGGGAGAGCGCGTCAATCAGTAACAGATGCGATGGAGCTTAGAAAATATGCGCGCCTATATCTGAAGAAGCGCTGTGGAATCCCATCTGGGCAAAACCTCTTACAATAAATCTACGTTTACTTGTTCATCACAGATAAAACAAATCAAATCTTTATGTTTTGTTAGAGACTATTTAAAATGTTTTGGGAACACATTGCCTACATTCAGAAAATGCTCCAGAATAATTGAATGGATTGGCCCAAGTGAATAAAATAATTATGACTAGTATGTTATCCACAACAGTTAAATACACATTGTCCACCCTAAATATAACAGACACGTCTTTCTTTTTCTCACTTTTTAGGGGGGCTGCAGGTCTAACCACACCCACGTCTGCCATCAATCCCATTACAACAAACAAAACTTACAAACTGAAGAAGTTTATTGAAATAGTGTTTTAGGGTCAGTTAGGGTCAAAATAAAAGATATCAAGAAAGACATAATATTTTGTGATTAAGCTCTACTTCAAGATTATCAAAATATTTAATACTAAAGTCATATTTATGATGGTGACCAAAACATGTAAAGTTTAAAATCGTAATGAGATCAAAGTCATAATTATTT
>NW_026947161.1:20000-22500 GCF_030014385.1 Trichomycterus rosablanca | reverse complement strand
CAAACATACATACATCGTAAACAATCCTGAGCTAACCCCTTGTCTTTTGTAGCTAAGCTATGTGTGTTTGCACTTAACTAGTGTTTTCAAAGATGGTCTATGTGTCTGTGAACTGTGAGGTGCTCGGGTAGTGTACGGCAGATCCACCCCCAAGCACAGCAGAGGGGCAGGGAAGGCCCTGTCTCTTGGCAGGGGCAAGCAGACCCTCACCACCAGAGCAGAAGGGCAGCCCCCTCCCCCTCTCTCTCTCTCTCTCTCTCTCTCTCTCTCTCTCTCTCTCTCTCTCTCTCTCCCTCTCTCGCTGGGCAGGGGCCAGCAGTTCCCATGGGTGAAACGGTCTTTTTCCAGCGGAAATTTGTCCAAAACCCGCCCAGGGGTCGTCACCACCACCAGAGCGGCTGGGCAGGCCCCATCTCTCCCCGGGCAGGCAGCCTCTCTCCCTGGGCAGGCTGGGCCTGTGGCCTGGGTGAATTTTCGGCCTCCTGGAAAACTTTCGGCAGGGTCCGCCCCCTCCCTGGGCACGGGCGGCGGCTCCCCTGGGTGAGCGTCCCCTTTTCGGTGAGATTTTGTCAAAGTCCAAAATCCACCCCGGGGTCACCACCACCACCACCACCACCACCACCACCACCAGAGCGGCTGGGCAGGCCCCATCTCTCCCCGGGCAGGCAGCCTCTCTCCCTGGGCAGGCTGGGCCTGTGGCCTGGGTGAATTTTCGGCCTCCTGGAAAACTTTCGGCAGGGTCCGCCCCCTCCCTGGGCACGGGCGGCGGCTCCCCTGGGTGAGCGTCCCCTTTTCGGTGAGATTTTGTCAAAGTCCAAAATCCACCCCGGGGTCACCACCACCACCACCACCACCACCACCACCAGAGCGGCTGGGCAGGCCCCATCTCTCCCCGGGCAGGCAGCCTCTCTCCCTGGGCAGGCTGGGCCTGTGGCCTGGGTGAATTTTCGGCCTCCTGGAAAACTTTCGGCAGGGTCCGCCCCCTCCCTGGGCACGGGCGGCGGCTCCCCTGGGCGAGCGTCCCCTTTTCGGTGAGATTTTGTCAAAGTCCAAAATCCACCCCGGGGTCACCACCACCACCACCACCACCACCACCACCAGAGCGGCTGGGCAGGCCCCATCTCTCCCCGGGCAGGCAGCCTCTCTCCCTGGGCAGGCTGGGCCTGTGGCCTGGGTGAATTTTCGGCCTCCTGGAAAACTTTCGGCAGGGCCTCCCTCTGGGCAGGCTCGGCGGATCGCCTGGGTGATTATCGGCTGGGTCTTCATACCCAGTCAAAATTTGTCTAAGCCCGAAATCCACCCCGGGGTTCACCACCTCCGCAGCAGGGCAGGCCCTCCCTCTGGGCAGGCCGGGCCTGTGGCCTGGGTGAATTTTCGGCTGGGTCTTCATACCCAGTCAAAATTCGTCTAAGTCCGAAATCCACCCCGGGGTCACCACCTCCGCAGCAGGGCAGGCCCTCCCTCTGGGCAGGCTCGGCGGATCGCCTGGGTGATTATCGGCTGGGTCTTTATAAACAGTGAAAATCTGTCTAAGTCCGAAATCCACCCCGGCCCCGACGGCAGCCGACCCCGCACCAGGCCTCTCTGCTGGGGCAGGCCGAGAGCCTTTCTCCCCGCTATGGTCGTCTGGCGGGTGTCGAGTCACGGAAGGGGTGTGCTCGGGATAGTAGGAGGCCGAGAAACGAGAGCAGCTACGAACCACGAGACGAAGCGCCTGACAGATCGGAACACACGACCCGCCTGGGGTAGGCACCTGCCCGGCCCGGGCAGCGAGATCCTCCCCGCGTAGCGGTGTTTGCCTCTATGGGTGGGGGCGGTCGAACCGGTGGGGGTCTCCCCGCCGACCGACCCTCCCGCCGGCCTTCAGAAAGAGACGTAGGTGGCCGGTTGTCGATGGAAGCAAAACGATGAGAAGAGGCCGTCGGACGTCGGTCAGGGGACAGGGGGGGGGCCCGTCTGCTCTGCAGCGGTCAACCCGTGCTCTCCTCTCCGCTCGTCTCTGCGGTCCTCTCGAATCAGCGTTTCCCAGTCGAGCCTCTCGGAAGCGAAGAAAATCAAGGCACGTGCGTGGCCTTCCCGAGCCCCCTCTTCTCTCTCTCTCTCTCCCTCCGTCTCGCACGGAGAAGGAGGAGAAGAGCGAGGTTGGGGAGACGGCCCCGCTTCTCCTCGGAGAAAGTGCTACCTGGTTGATCCTGCCAGTAACATATGCTTGTCTCAAAGATTAAGCCATGCAGGTCTAAGTGCACACGGTCGGTACAGTGAAACTGCGAATGGCTCATTAAATCAGTTATGGTTCCTTTGATCGCTCCACACGTTACTCGGATAACTGTGGTAATTCCAGAGCTAATACATGCAAACGAGCGCTGACCTCCACCGGGGGATGCGTGCATTTATCAGACCCAAAACCCATCCGGGGGGCTCGGGCCCCCCGGCCGCTTTGGTGACTCTAGATAACCTCGGGCCGATCGCGCGCCCTCCGCGGCGGCGACGTCTCATTCGA
>NW_026947161.1:10000-12500 GCF_030014385.1 Trichomycterus rosablanca | reverse complement strand
AAATAAGAAATGTCTTGGGTGTAGTGCATGCCCTGAAAAGGCAACCGCCCCCCCCCCTTCACACGCCAAGACCTGCAGAAGGGGCAGCACCGAGGGCAACAGCACAGTGAGCGCCAAGGCCAGTGGTGCGGGGAACGCCGAGGCTATAGAGGAACACGCCGGGGCAGACACGCAGGAGACCGTGGCTGATGGTACAACGAGAGCCGCAGGAAGTTAACGCGAGGATGCAGGTAAGGAAAGCGGTGGGGCTGGGAGCACTGATGCTGATACTGTACAGATGAATGTTGATAAAACAGCAGCAGAATCAAACAGATTGTGGTGGTGGTTGTTGACAGTGGGAAGTGATGGCAAGACGAAGCGTTCTTAAGCAATAAAGCTTTCCTGCAAACTGGATCGGAAAAGGGTTCATTGCTCGAAAATGCTGTAATGCCTTAAGTAGTGCATTGTACCCTAGTTTGGAGTGAAGCTTCTTTCATGTAATAAAGTCAACATTAAAAACATCTTGTGTTTTTTATATATTTTATAATGTGTTTATATAAATGTATATTTAAATGTATATATACTGTATATATATATATATATATATATATATATATATATATATATATATATATATATATATATATATATATATATAACCCCTTGAAAGCATCTTAACTTTTAACTATAGGTTAGGTGTTTCTAGATTCCAGGAGAAAAGGATAGCTGTCGGCAACCCCCAATTTAACCCCTTCTGACTACATGGCCACTGGGCTGAATTTTTTACAATAAAAGGTATCTAAAAATAAAAAGGTTGCTAGTTAAACTAAAGGAACCGTACCTATCGCAACAGCTCCTACCCCTAAACCAAACAAACAAACAAACAAAAAATAAAAAATAAAATAAGAATAGAAAAACAAAATAAAGCAATTTAAAAATAGGAAATCAAAAACGAGAAAAATAAAAACAATAGGTGCGTAGCTTCTACAGGAAGTCTGTTCAGGTTGTCCTCCACCAGACGGAGCTGCAGATATTCAGAAGGGGCCCATAGCTCCTGCTTCTCTGCATGGCTCCTATTGTCTCATAAATTCTCCCCTGTCGGTCTTACCTGTTTCCACCGCAGCACAAGCATTTAAACGATGAAACACAGAGAATATCCCTCCTAAAAATAGCAGAGTATCAAACATACATACATCGTAAACAATCCTGAGCTAACCCCTTGTCTTTTGTAGCTAAGCTATGTGTGTTTGCACTTAACTAGTGTTTTCAAAGATGGTCTATGTGTCTGTGAACTGTGAGGTGCTCGGGTAGTGTACGGCAGATCCACCCCCAAGCACAGCAGAGGGGCAGGGAAGGCCCTGTCTCTTGGCAGGGGCAAGCAGACCCTCACCACCAGAGCAGAAGGGCAGCCCCCTCCCCCCTCTCTCTCTCTCTCTCTCTCTCTCTCTCTCTCTCTCTCTCTCTCTCTCTCCCTCTCTCGCTGGGCAGGGGCCAGCAGTTCCCATGGGTGAAACGGTCTTTTTCCAGCGGAAATTTGTCCAAAACCCGCCCAGGGGTCGTCACCACCACCAGAGCGGCTGGGCAGGCCCCATCTCTCCCCGGGCAGGCAGCCTCTCTCCCTGGGCAGGCTGGGCCTGTGGCCTGGGTGAATTTTCGGCCTCCTGGAAAACTTTCGGCAGGGTCCGCCCCCTCCCTGGGCACGGGCGGCGGCTCCCCTGGGTGAGCGTCCCCTTTTCGGTGAGATTTTGTCAAAGTCCAAAATCCACCCCGGGGTCACCACCACCACCACCACCACCACCACCACCACCAGAGCGGCTGGGCAGGCCCCATCTCTCCCCGGGCAGGCAGCCTCTCTCCCTGGGCAGGCTGGGCCTGTGGCCTGGGTGAATTTTCGGCCTCCTGGAAAACTTTCGGCAGGGTCCGCCCCCTCCCTGGGCACGGGCGGCGGCTCCCCTGGGTGAGCGTCCCCTTTTCGGTGAGATTTTGTCAAAGTCCAAAATCCACCCCGGGGTCACCACCACCACCACCACCACCACCACCACCAGAGCGGCTGGGCAGGCCCCATCTCTCCCCGGGCAGGCAGCCTCTCTCCCTGGGCAGGCTGGGCCTGTGGCCTGGGTGAATTTTCGGCCTCCTGGAAAACTTTCGGCAGGGTCCGCCCCCTCCCTGGGCACGGGCGGCGGCTCCCCTGGGTGAGCGTCCCCTTTTCGGTGAGATTTTGTCAAAGTCCAAAATCCACCCCGGGGTCACCACCACCACCACCACCACCACCACCAGAGCGGCTGGGCAGGCCCCATCTCTCCCCGGGCAGGCAGCCTCTCTCCCTGGGCAGGCTGGGCCTGTGGCCTGGGTGAATTTTCGGCCTCCTGGAAAACTTTCGGCAGGGTCCGCCCCCTCCCTGGGCACGGGCGGCGGCTCCCCTGGGCGAGCGTCCCCTTTTCGGTGAGATTTTGTCAAAGTCCAAAATCCACCCCGGGGTCACCACCACCACCACCACCACCACCACCACCAGAGCGGCTGG
>NW_026947160.1:0-30881 GCF_030014385.1 Trichomycterus rosablanca | reverse complement strand
ACACACGCGAGACAGATAAGGTGTAAGGAAAGTCCTAAAAGCCCTCCGGGAACAGGGAGTCAAACTCAGGCCTACCAAATGTGAGTTCTTCAAGAGCGAGGTCCGCTACGTGGGGCACCTAGTTTCAGCAGATGGTGTAAGAATCGATCCAAAGGATCTGGAGGCGGTACTTTCACTTAGGGATAAGGCCCCAGCAACTGTTGGAGAGGTACGGAAATTACTGGGGTTCTTGAGCTATTATAGAAGCTACATACAAGACTTCTCCAGAGTTGCCAAACCCATCTATGAGCTTTTGCAAGCAAAGCCACCAGCTGCAGGGGTAAATAAAATGAGTAAGACCAGAGGGAAAGGAACTCAGTTACCCTCTAAAGACCCGGTCAAGTGGGCAGAGGAGCACCAAAATGCCCTAGAGAAGTTAATTGACATTCTGACTAACCCCCCTGTCCTCGCTTACCCAAATTTTGAGTTGCCCTTTGTACTTAATACTGATGCTTCTGAGCAGGGACTTGGAGCTGTACTTTATCAGTGCCAAAATGGAAAATTGAGGGTCCAGAACACTTACACCTGCAGAAAAGAACTATCACTTTCACTCAGGAAAATTAGAATTCCTTGCACTGAAGTGGGCGGTGTGTGATAAATTCAGGGACTATCTTTACTATGCCCCTCACTTTACCATATACACTGATAACAATCCCTTGACCTACATTATGCGAACAGCTAAGCTAAATGCAGTTGGTCACAGATGGGTGGGAGAACTTTCCGAGTTCAGATTTGACATCAAATACCGGCCAGGTGCCGTCAATGTTGATGCGGATACATTGTCTCGCTGGCCATTAGACATCGACAAGTATGTGGCAGATTGTGTAGAAGAGCTGTCTCCTGAAGCCATACATGCAACATGGGAAGGCAGTCAAGTGGCCAAAAGTAAAGACATAGCCTGGATGGCCACTTTGGATACGTCAACAGAGCAGAGTGTTCAGAGTCCCTTGTTGGCTGTTAGCCATGATGAAATGGAAAAAGCACAAAGAGAAGATCCTGCTATTGGGGAAGTACTAAAATTGAAAGAGACACACCAAATACTTACAAATGAAGCCAAACAGAGAGTAAATGGTTCCAGTCGAAAGCTTCTGTATGAGTGGGGAAAACTGGTCCTTGATAAAGGGCTGCTCTATCGTAAAACCAGTCAGCACTGCCAACTTGTTCTACCCACCAAGTACAGAAGCATGGCATTAAGGTACCTCCATGATGACATGGGCCATGTGGGTGTGGAAAGAGTCCTTTCCTTAGCTCGTGAAAGATTCTTCTGGCCTTACATGAAAAAGGACATTGAGACTCACGTGACAAGAAGATGTCCATGCATCAAACAGAAGAAACCAGTGACTCATGTTAGAGCCCCAATGGGTAGGATTTCCACCAGCCTGCCCCTTGAGCTTGTCTCAGTCGACTACCTCCACTTGGAGCAAAGTAAAGGCGGGTTTGAATATATACTTGTCGTGATAGATCATTTCACAAGATTTGCTCACGCGTATGCCACCAAAAACAAGTCAGCGAAGACCGCAGCAGAAAAGCTATTCAATGATTTTATTCTCCGCTTTGGATTCCCTTTAAAATTGCATCACGACCAGGGCCGTGAGTTCGAGAACGAGCTTTTTAAGACCTTAAGGCAGCTCTCTGGGGTAGGACACTCCCGTACATCACCAGGGCGTGGGGCCCTGGCCCAAAACATTTTGCGATGCCTATCAACATTTATGATACAATATATTTTTATTTCCGAGGGCCCTCCATTTTAAGGATCCTCTGACTATTAGGGACTTTGACCCCAGGGCCTCTTGGGGGCCCTAACCATGCTTTTGGGGCCCCTAGCCATGCTTTTGGGGGCCCTAGCCATGCTTTTGGGCCCCTTATGAAAATGGATGAGGCGTTGTGGCACTGCTCTGACTTCGACTTCTGGCTATTAGGGGTCCTAGGAAAGAGGGGGGCATATTTTTAGAGGGCCCTGGTTATGAGAGCCCCTACCAGAGGGCCCTAGAGAAGAGCAGGGCATACCATTAGAGGGCCCTTGATCACGAGGGCCCCTACTATGGGGCCCATGACTTCCATAGAAGTCGTTTATCATGGCTCCTTGACTTTCTAGGGACCTACAAATTGCCAGGCAAGCTACCATATTTCATAAGAGACGTTTTGTTGCAAATATGCGATTCAGGCCCTTACTTAATGTTTCTGAATTTATATTGTTTCAAAATTATTATGTTCAATTTCTCTTAAGCGCAGAGACACAAATTAATTTAGCAATTTTGCAATTATTTAAATTTAAGACAAGCAATTTCAAGCAGTTTGAATGCATACACACACTTAACTGAGCTATTTGATGTTCTTTTCATGCCTGACAATATGTCCAACAGTGAGCTCACTTTAAAGGTTAACTCACTCGCTGCAGCATATCCTTCAGATCTGAACATGAGCCTGGCAGATGAATTGATACAATACAAATCATTCATAAGGGGCCCAGACTATCCTTAATCCGTCCTTGCTTACAGTCAGAGAGTTCCGGTGTATGCCATCGTTAACGCCATCAGGGAACTCCTCAACTGCAGCGACACTTCCTGTTCTGGAGACGCAGACTTTCTTCCTTGGAAGGTAAATGTTGTTTATTTATGTCGGTAAAAACTTAAATTCAGCCCCTTTTTGGGGCAGCTAACTGCACCACCAAGCAAACTGTATTAAAACAGAGCCTAATGCTGTTCACTCTCTCTAGTTCTTATAACACTTCCAGGGTAACACCTCCACCACCAAAGCCAAGTCCACTGAAAAGTGTGGTTTACGCTTAACGTTTTCTTATTAGGTGCTGAGGTGGTTCAGCAGTAAAGTGCTGAAGATTATGATGAGAGAAATGTAGTCGTTGAATCGTTTCTAAATCGAGATGCAAAAAGGGAAACAGTTAACAACATCGAAGCTGTTTAACAAACTCATTATTAAAATAAAACTCAAGTACTCAAGTAACAAATGACTCTTTATAATGTTTAGCTGTTAAGCATTCTACGCCAGATAAAATTTAGCATGGACAACCAGACACTTTCCTTTAACGACAAGGGGGAATTCGAAAACGGATACAACCTCGTCATGTGGAAGAAGAGTGGTGACGACAGGGTGCTTGACGTGGTAGGAAGATTCCTCATCAGAAATGGGAAAGTGGAGGTCAATGAGAGCAAAATCCAACGGTCCAACAACACGGTGAGACTGAGTTCAGTGCTTCAGACCTGTACGACATGAACTGTGTGTTAAATATGCCAGGATACAGATCTATACAAAGTTATGACAGTTAAAATTAAAGTTCGTTCGTTCCTATTTTTATGAATGGCAGTCATAGAAAGAAAAGGAAAATTAAAAAGCAAAAATGATGAAAGTCAGAATGTAACATGATATACAAATCACTCCTGAGTATGTAAACTTTTGACTTTAATTGTAGGTTCAGACCTCTTTGAGTATTTTAACTAAACCTTTTTTTAAATCTTAGGTGCCCATCTCAAAGTGTTTAAAGACCTGCGAGCCTGTAGAATTTAGGATATTAGAACTTTCGACCTGCTGCTATGAATGTAAAAAGTGTGATGCTGGATTTTACTACGTGTCAGGTGAGTATGGATGGATGTAGAATCATTTCCTCTAAAACAGAAGGATCCGGTTCTTACGCAGATCTGCCGGCTGGAGTATTTTTTTTAGTGCAGTTATGTGCTCCATGACGTGAAAAATATAAATAAACCAAAAACAAACAAAACAGAAAGCAGTGATTTATTTATTTTTAATATATTTTTCACCATGCACTGCTTTATCCTGTGAGCTGGTGTGGTGTGATGGTAACCACGCTGCTGGTAGCAGTACTGCCTCAGCTCAGGGGGTTTAAATCCAGGGCATGGTTTACAAATACATGGTGCATGGTGGCTCATGAACCTGGATGTTGTGAGGACGCACATCAGTGCACCTTCAGTGCTGATCCCAAGCCCGGAAAAGGGTATCAATAATGTGGACAAATGATCCCTGTAAAAAACAGGTGATGGAGCATTAACAAAAGCCTCAGTCATAAGTAAGGATGGGTCGAGGGTTGTCATTTTTTGGGAAGCTTCATCAGGCAAGGATTTTAGATTTGATTAGATTAGATTCAACTTTATTAACATTACACATGTACAAGTACAAGGCAACGAAATGCAGTTTAGCATCTAACCAGAAGTGCAATAAGCAGCAAGTGCAGGATGTACAGTATCTACGATATACATTATTTACAAAATACGGGCAGTGGTATGAACAATATATACAGGTGAATATATTATTGAATGTACTGTAAACATGATGTATAGATGGGAGTGCTATAGACATAATATACAGATTGAAATTAAGGTGATACAGATTAAGGTGCAATGAACATAATAGACAGATGTATACGATATAGGTGGAAATTATGAACAAATGAGAAAAGGTTTGTAGCGCAACCTTTACCAGGAGGAGAGATGTGGCGGGTTAACGAGGGGCAGAGTTCAGTATGGAGACAGCTCTGGGGAAAAAGCTGTTCCTCAATCTGCTGGTCTTGGTCTTGTCTAGGGCAAGAGGGCAAACAGTCTGTGTGCAGGATGGGAGGAGTCCTTAAGAATGCTGCGAGCTCGACGCAGACAGCGTTTCCTCTGTACTTTACAGTCTGTCACATTTGTTCAGTCATTCAGAAAACCATGAACGATCTCTGTGGATAAAAGGTAAGATTAAAAAACGATGCTGAAAAAACCAGTACCTGTCTGTGCACTCTCACAAACCCAAATACAAATAGAAGGGTTGCTTCAGGAGGGCATCCAGATTTGCTGTAGAGACCTCTATATAAGCGATCAGCTGAAAGAAAAAAAATGAAAAGGAGGTTAACAAATCATCAATCAACATTTTTCACTTTCTCAACTTTACTGGATTTGAATTTGTAATAAATTTAAACCAGAGTCTTTGTTCCTTTATAAGCATCCCTGTTGGAAATGTCAAAATACGTCCTCTGCTCTGTACAGAACCTGTTTTTTATCAGTCATTCGGTCTTTGACATGTACATTCCTGTCATTTTGCACTTTTACATCAATTGTTTGTCTTTGGTCATTTTATTA
Source organism: Trichomycterus rosablanca (assembly GCF_030014385.1). Lineage (NCBI taxonomy): Eukaryota > Metazoa > Chordata > Actinopteri > Siluriformes > Trichomycteridae > Trichomycterus > Trichomycterus rosablanca. Next base: position 25,755 of record NW_026947160.1, on the reverse strand, counting down.
AGAACACTCGTCTGGTCTGTACCTTCACTGCCGTTCTCCTAATGTAGCTTTTCCACCTTTTTTCTCTTCACAGATGAAGTAAAGTGTCAAAAGTGTCCAGAGGGAACTTATTCTCTATCAGGTTCTGTAGTGGGAGATTCAGTATTTGGAGTGGTCCTCAGCGTACTCCATTGTGGTGTTGATTGGAACAGTGATAGGAATCCTGCTACTGGTATCATCGCTGATCTATTTCGTTCTACACAGGAACAATTCCATAATCGAGGACAACGTAGTCTTGTCTTGTATTATGATGTTTGGCCTGATGGTGAGTTTCGGAGGTCTGATTCTCTTTTTAGGCTGGCCCAGCGACCACCACTGCAGGGCCCAGCAGGCCATGTATGGTCTGGCCTTCACCCTCTGTGTGTCGTGCATTCTCACGAAAGCTTTTGTGTCGTTCTTAGCCATCATGTCTATCAGCCCTGAGAGGCAGCGCTTCTTCAGTAAGTTTAACAAGCGTTATATCATCATCGCTCTACTGACTGGTGCTCAAGTTCTTGTTTTTTTCTTCTGGTTCATATTCGGTTCTCCAAAGGTTGAAGAGAAGGAGTTATCTGAGTCAGTTATCAAAATCCGTCAGTGCACTCAGGGCTCTCTGGTCGGAGCGATGCATGTCTACATTGCGGCTCTAGCCATGTCGTGCTTCTTCTTAGCCTTCAAAGGAAGAGTGGACAATACTGAGCCGATAGTCTTCAGCATGCTCTTTCATTTGTTCGTCTGGCTTTGTTCAATTCCACTCTTCATCACCCAAACGGATCAGCGTACCCTCATCCAGGTCTCTGCCATGATGGTCTCCAACTATGGAGTCATCGTCTGCCACGTCCTCCCAAAGTGGCATAAAATAATCTCGAAAAAGATCGATGACGCGAAGCCAAAACCCGAAGATGACATGAGCGAAACATCTGAGGACTCAGGACTTAGTCCTGAAGAAGAGTTACCTTCACCCAGCGCATCATCACAAACCCAACTTTGGCATGAAGACTTCAATGACCAAATGGGGTAAAAGGCTGCAAGAAGCAGGAATCAGCTCACAAAATGACTTTTAATTACTTCTGATCAGTTTTGGTAATCATACTGGCGGTACTTGCTCTACAAGTTCATTCACTACACAGAATGTCATCTGGAGGAATTTTATCCAGGCTGTTTAAAAAACGGCCTAAAATAGTACCAAATCCTGCAGAAAAGATAAAGCGCCAACATTTAATGAAAAAACTAAATGACAGAAGTGTAGAAAGCTAATCCCTGTTTCAGTGTTAAGGTTAAGAGAAGGTTTTAGGATGTTTTCATTGAAGAAAAATAAAAGCCAGAATGTTTGTAGTTTTTACTAAGATGGTTATAACAAAATTTAATCATTTTCCTAACCGCTTATCCAATCAGGGTCGCAGGGAGTGCTGGAGCCTATCCCAGCTCTTCAATGGGCGCAAGGCACACAGTAACACCCTGGACGGGACTCAGTCCATCACAGGGCACACACACACACACATTCACCTACAAGGCAATTCAGTGTCTACAATGAACCTGACTGCATGTTTTTGGACTGTGGGAGGAAACCGGAGCTCCCGGAGGAAACCCACACAGACACTGGGAGAACATGCAAACTCCACACAGAAAGGACCCGGACCGCCCCACCTGGGAATCGAACCCAGGACCTTCTTGCTATGAGGTGACAGTGCTACCCACTGAGCCACCGTGCCGCCTGGTAATAACAAAATTAGCCAAATAATGTTTTACCTAATAATCTTATTATACATGTATGTACAGTATGCTCTATATTTCACTGATGAAGTATATTTTACATGAAATGCTGAATGGTGAGAATGGTATGAGTGTATTTGTATTTTTTACTGTTTTATTAAAACATTTTACTACATTTTACACTGTATGTTTCTTCTGTATGCTTTGAGAACTGGAGAAAAGCTGTAAATGTTTAACAATATTCAATATTCAAGTGTTTATATAAATTTGTTAATGAGCCATTTTTACTGGCACACACTGGGATAAAAGGCTGATGAAGCACTGAGGTGGTTCATGTTGGGGTCACAAACATTAAGACCTTAAAATCAGATCACTGGCCAAAATGTTATGACGTGTAACATCCATAATCTCAGACATACGATCTTTACAGGTTGTACACAGATTGTATAAACGTATCTCAGGGGCTCAAAAAAAGAGCAAAACAACTTTAAATCTTTCAGCTCAATCACATTAAGAGCGCCGAGCTCAAGCTGCTCTGCAGGTAAACAGAATATAAATAACCTAACACTCACATAACAACTCTTACAAGAACAACATTTCAGTCTGTGTTTCATCTTCAGACTCGTTCAAACAAATACAGTAAATTCAGAAAGTATTCAGACCCCTTGACGTTTACAGGCTCTGTGATGTGAATTTGATTTTGCAAGAATATAATTTATCATTTTTTACTGTTTTTAAGTGAAAACGTTTTGAGTTTTCCGAGATGTAATTTAAAATAAAAAACCCTGTAATCTCTCCCAAAGATTACACCCAAACTCACGTGTGCAAAGCTTGTTGAGACATATCCAAGTGCAACTTGCAGGTGTAATTGCTACCAAAGGGCTTCTACAAAGTATTGGGTCTGAATACTTTTGTGAATAAGAGACTTCAGTTTTCGTTTTGTTAGCTTTTTTTAAATTCTCCAAACACCAAACAGCAAGTTTCGAGACATTCGAGAGGTCTGAATTTATTTTCTGAATTTATTGTACATATCGTCGCTGTCTGTTGAAAAACACGTATCTCCAAAAACCCAACTTTTCAGGAACTTTTTCCTCTGACAGTAACGGTGCAAACAAACCACAGATACGCAATTTAGATACAATAGGGCTCATTTACCACTGCACATAACTTATCTAAGATGTTTCTAGTCTGAAAAAGACTGAGTTCACGCAAAACATAAAGTGAACTAGTTAGTTTTTGGTAAGTTAGCTGGCTAAGGTTAGCTGGCTAGTCAATATGCAAGCTAATCTTCAAGTAAACATGTAATAAGAACCACTCATATGAACGCGAGCTCACACACGATTGTGACAAATAAAAGCGTATTTTAGAGACCAAAGTGCTCATTTTAAGAAGAAACAGAAGTTTCATTCTTACCTTAAAGGCTTGAACTACTCGGACGCAGCAAACAAGTTCCAAATCTTTCAACTCAACTCAAACTGAGCTTTATTAGTTACATATTAGTTACAATATAATCACAAAATAAAGCAAAAATAAAAGCAGTACCAAGGGGTGGGGGGGGGGGGGGTGGGGGGGGAGATACACGGTTTTGATGGACAGGTCTAGCAGCCAATGGAAATACTCGTTAAAGAGATTGAATGATTTTTCATCTTTTTATTGGTCATTTTGATATTCGCTGCTAAGGACAGACAGAGATTTATACCCATGTAAAAAAACTCCGCCAAGGACGGTCCCAAGCCCGGCTGCAAAAGGAGGAGGGTTGGGCGTGGGGCTAGCTACCCCACCCTGTAAAAAAAACCCCTAGCTACAGAAACGCCAACAAGAATACTAACAGACACCACGGACCTGGGAGAAGATGGACCTCCAGCTGGAAGGCGTATGACGTCGGACGGTGAAAGCCAGAGTCATCTAGAAGCCGTCGGGCCGAAGACCATCGTCTCCACCAGGACCACCACTACCATCGCTACATGGAACGTCCGGACCATGTATGAGACTGGAAAGACAGCGCAAGTGGCCGCAGAGATGAGGAAGTTTAACCTCACCGTCTTAGGAATCAGCGAGTCAAGGTGGACTGGCTCCGGGCAGAAGCGACTGACTTCCGGCGAGTTACTGTTGTACTCGGGACACGAGCAGGAAGAAGCCGCACACACCCATGGAGTGGCCCTGATGCTTTCCAAGTCGGCACAGAGAGCGCTCATTGGGTGGGAGGCGCACGGACCACGGATCATGACAGCCTCCTTCCATACAAAGAGGAAGAGGATCAATATGGACATAATCCAGTGCTACGCCCCGACGAACAACAGTGAAGAGGAGGAGAAGGAGAACTTTTACAACAGACTGTCAACCACCATACAAGACAGACCAAAGAGGAACATCGTCATCGTAATGGGTGACTTCAACGCCAAGATCGGCAACGACAACCGAGGGTACGAGGAGATCATGGGGCAGCAAGGGCTGGGCGAGATGAACGAAAACGGGGAGAGATTTGCCGATCTATGCGCCGCAAGTAACCTGGTCATCGGAGGAAGTGTTTTTCATCACAGGAGGATACACAAGGCGACTTGGGTGTCACCAGACCTGTCGACGGAAAACCAGATCGACCACGTGTGCATCGGGAAGAAGTTTCGCTGCTCTCTTCAAGACGTACGCGTCAAACGAGGAGCAGACGTTGCTTCCGACCATCATCTCCTTGTGGCTAGATTGAAGCTGAAACTGAAGAAGAACTGGACAGGGGGGTCCAGCCAACGACAGCGCTATAACATCGCTACGCTGAAAAACAGCAAGAAGAAAGACGAGTTCAAGGTCACCCTCTCCAACAAGTTCCAGGTCCTAGAAGAGCTGCTTGAAGATGAGACGATAGAACAGAAGTGGCAGAAAGTGAAAGAAGCGGTGACTTCAACATGCCAAGAAGTTCTGGGCTTCAAATCTTACACACACAAGGAATGGATCTCAGCAGAGACGCTACAGAAGATAGAAGAAAGAAGAGAAAAGAAAGCAATGGTGAACAACAGCAGAACAAGAGCAACAAAAGTAAAAGCACAAGAAGAATATACAGAAGCTAATAGAATTGTCAAGCAAAGCATCAGAGTAGACAAGCGGAGTTACATAGAGTCACTGGCAATAGAAACAGAAGAAGCAGCGCATCAGAACAGCACCAAGGACCTGTATCCCATCATCAGGAAACTATCTGGAAAGTTTGCCAAGCCAGAGAGGCCAGTAAAGAACAGGAATGGAGAGGCGATAGCAGACGAAGAAGGACAGAAGAAGAGGTGGATCGAGCACTTTCAGGAGTTACTTAACAGGCCAGCTCCTGCAAACCCACCGGAGATACCGCCAGCCGAAAGCGACCTGCCAATCAGGTGCTGTGCACCCACGAAGGAAGAGATCCGAAGCGCCTTCAAGCAATTGAAGAACGGCAAGTCTGCAGGACCTGACAGCATCCCGGCAGAAGCGCTAAAGGCGGACGTCGAGACCAGTGTGGAGCTCCTCCACCCACTCTTCTGTAAAATCTGGGAAGATGAAGAAGAACCAACTGAGTGGAAAGAAGGCTACCTCATTAAACTCCCCAAGAAAGGTGACCTCAGTTCTTGCTCCAATTACCGAGGGATAACGCTGTTGTCCATCCCAGGGAAGGTGTTTAACCGCATCCTGCTTAACAGAATGGAAGACGCTGTTGACCCGCAGCTTCGTGACCAACAAGCCGGCTTCCGTAAGGAAAGATCGTGCACGGACCAGATCGCAACCCTGCGCATCATTCTGGAGCAGTCCCTAGAATGGAACTCGCCTCTCTACGTCAACTTCATCGACTACAAGAAGGCGTTTGACAGCGTCAACAGGCAGACCCTCTGGAGACTACTGAGACACTACGGAGTGCCAGAGAAGATTACCAACATCATCAGGAAGTCATATGAAGGAATGACCTGCAGAATAGTGCATGGCAGACAGCTCACCAACGCCTTCGAAGTAAGAACTGGAGTGAGGCAAGGCTGCTTACTCTCGCCCTTCCTGTTTCTGCTGGCCATAGACTGGATCATGAAGACATCTACAGACCAGAAGCGTAACGGCATTCAGTGGACACTTTGGAAGCAGTTGGACGATCTAGACTTTGCCGATGATCTGGCTCTCCTCTCCCATACCCAACAACAGATGCAGGAAAAGACCAGCATCATTGCGGACAACTCAGCTAGATTGGGCCTTAGCATCAACAGAGGGAAGAGCAAGGTGTTCAAGATCAATGCATCTAACGAGACACCCATCGCAGTCCAGGGTGAGGCGCTGGAAGAGGTGGATAGTTTCACCTATCTCGGCAGCATCCTGGACAACCATGGAGGAACAGATGCAGACGTCAGAACCCGCATCGGTAAAGCACGAACAGCCTTCCATCAGCTGAAGAACATCTGGGGATCCAGCGAGATCAGCATCACCACCAAGATCAGGCTCTTCAACACCTTAGTAAAGCCAGTACTACTCTACGGAGCAGAGACCTGGAGAACCACCGCCATCACCATGAAGAAAATCCAGGTCTTTATTAACACCTGCCTCAGGAAGATCTTAAAGATCCGCTGGCCCGACAAGATCAGCAATGTAGAACTGTGGCAACGAACAAAGCAGCAGCCTGTTGACCAAGACATCCTTCAGAGACGCTGGCGATGGATTGGCCACACCCTCCGCAAACCTACATCAAACATCACCAAACAATCCCTCACCTGGAACCCTCAAGGGAAGAGGAAGAGAGGACGGCCTAGAAATACCTGGCGCCGAGACCTGGATGCAGACGCCAACCAGATGGGCAAGACGTGGGGACAGCTGGAGAGACTCGCCCGGAACCGTGATGCCTGGAGAGAGCTTGTCGGCGGCCTATGTCCCAGACGGGACCACAGGCGGAAATGAAATGAAATGAAAAAAAGTGAAAACTGCTTTATGTTTTTCATCAGACAGCAACGATATGCTATATAGTGGAAGCCAAAAGACCAGTAGTGAAAATGCTTTTATTTTTATTAATGGGATTTTACTGAATTGAAATTTAATAATCAGTTTAAAAATTAAATAAAAAAGTAAATGGCTGATTTGTATAGCTGTGTGTCATCTGCATAACAGTGGAAATTTTTTATAGATACTAATAATAGATAATAATCCAGGTATGCCTTCTGTATCAGGTACTAAATAACCATGATGATTTTTATTTAATCAGGAATAATCGCCGAGGCACCTGACTTCTGTGAAGAGATTAAACGGAGCTCTTACGTGGGCACCTTATTCCCTTATAGTGACCATCTGCGAGAAGCGAGGATCACCAATCCTGCTTTATCCTCTTAGTCACTTGACTAGTGGAAGAAGGCACGGCACAGATGAGAAACTTCTGGTTATACTGATTTGTTTTTGAAGGAAAGATTTTGCAGGGAATAATAAGGAGCCAAGACAGGAGTCATAGGATGAAACTGAGAATCTAAGAAGATGACTGTGGAATATCTGTGATAAGTAAGGTTTGCTTTAACTCAATCTAATTTAAAAAAGCTACGGATCATTTTCATTTGGTTCATAAAAAATGGGATGCTCACCTTTGAAAGGTCAGCTCTGTACTGGAGTCTACAACCACAGCCAGAAAGATCTGCAGCTTCAAAGCAGCAGTGACTTCTCGTCTAACAGGACAGAAGTACAGAGCTGGACCGAGACAGGTGAAGTTCTCACTGGACCAGCGGTTTCAGAAGAAGAAAGCAGTGCTGCACCACTCCAAGGTAAAATATCTGCACCCAGTGACGTGTTATGTGAAACTACTACAACTGCTGATGAAAGTGTTGATGTACCAGAGACAAACTCACAGGAGGAATTACTGACCGAGGAAACAACAGACATGAAGGATAAAAACGGCAGCAAAACAGCCAGGAGGAAAAGAGGCAAAGAAAAAGTGTCGGTTTTCTTAAAAGAGCAGCAATTGATCAACAAACAGCTTACAAGTACCTGAAACCCAATTCCCCCAAATACGAGTCCCTGCTAGGACTCTTGGACAAGACAACCCAAACCCAACTGTCTATACAACCTTTGGTGGATTTACTAGTATTACAGTATGAGGAGATCATCCAGACCTTAGAGGAAATGACGACTCAGGGGGAACAATTGCTGGACCTTCGCAAAGACATGGCCGACTGGCCGACGGCACAAAAGGATCGACAGATAGACCCAGACATCCGAGAAGATGATGTGAATTCAGATGAAACCCCTCCAGACCTACCGCAGATGCTCCAACACTTCATTGACGAAATGAAGCAAGTTGGAGATTCACTGAAAGGACTTGGTGACGCCGCCATAGAGGAAGCAGCTGAATATTTTGGCTCAGTCTCACAACTGCTGGGGGAAAAACTGGCAGGCCAAGAGAACAGCTGAGGAACAATTGAATCAAGTGTTGGCTAGTGTGGAAGCTGCCAGCTTAGGGAAGTCCAGTCCAGAAGACTCCTCTCTGCACAGCGAGGACAGCGGCATCGGTGCAGACAACGACTGCCAGATCGGTTCAGCACGAGTTCGCGTCCATCGCAAAAGCTCTGGGTCTGGAGCCAAACCTGGTTCTTCCACTGGACATCCTGAGAATCCTGAAGATTCACCTGATCAGCTTAGAGAAGATAAAGGGGATAAAAATGATGAAGATTTTGCTGATGATGATCATGCTGACAACACGCCTGATGTGAAAGAGGAAGTACAAGATGAAGTGGAAATGAATAGTAATTTGGAAGCCAAAAATATGTCGATTCAGTCTCAGAAAGACCTCAAAGCGCAGCTTCAGTTCAGCCTACAAAATAACTGGCCAGACAATAGTACTGTTGATCAGACTTATCGAAAAGATAGAAACATCAGACGACCCCAAACTGTAAATAACCCCCCTGTACCTTGTCCAGGTAAACCTATGTATCCTGGTTTGAGAGGCACATGGAGGTCACAGTCTGCTGATTGCTTATACAGTAAAATAGACTACATGGTGCAAAGGCAGGACAGATGTCAGAGCATCAAAAAAAACAAGACGGCACAAAGTCCACAATATGGAAACAGGGTAACAGTTAAACCTAACCTAGTTCCTCGCTTGCCTCCTGTATTTGTACCTGAACCACCTGGGAAAAATGCTGTCAAACGACTTATCTGCACCTTCAGCCAGGGGGTACAGGACACGTCCAACCACAAGCCCAGCAACAGGTCTGCAAGATTTAGAAGCAGAAGGGTCTTTCCTGCCTGCATTAACTAACTACAGGGCAAGTGTTTCCACCACTGACCACAACAATTATCCTCCTGAAAAGGAGTTCTCGGTACAGCCTGAGGAAGTGGACGCTGACAGTCTTCCACCTCCTCCACCCGAGGTACTAATGGACAGCTCCTTTAACAGCAATGATGATTGCAATCCAAGACAGGATCGTGGTAGAATTCAGGGACTACGAGTGTCACTACAAACGGTACCTTTGCTTCCCAGCCAGGACAATAATTCAGAGGGATCTCTGACTGACTGCCACATTTGCTTCAGATAAACAGGAAGCTGACAGACTTTTCCAGCATTCCCATAAATTCAGCCCAGGAGATTACACTACTCCACCGGCCTCCAGGGCCCAAATTCCACCCTCAAGTTACTCTGTACGCCACAGAGATCCAAGTCTACCCACTGTATCTTCATCTTCAACCTGTCCTGTTCAGTGTGAAACCTTCACAGCTCCACCATCTTCATGTGTCCAAAGCTGGACCAGAAAAAGCAGTGATGATGAAAACGGATTTTTGTTGGCCTCTAATTCATCATCATTTGGTAGCGCTCAGACCCAGCTGAAGACTCAGTCGTCCTCCCAGGCTCTGACACCTTCCTGTAGGTCCACATTACCACGACCGTGGGGAGAGGTATCCAGAGGGAGACTGCAGAGTTCCTGCTCTGGCCAGACCTTTACAGGAAGTTGTTTTTTAGCCTACAGACCAACTCCCAGGCAGCGACCATCTTTATCCAGTGTCTCAGAACCACACAATGAAGGCAGTGATGATAATACGTCAGCCAGTGAGAGGTAAACGTGTCCCAACACATAAAACACCATGTAAACGATGTGCTATAACTTTCTTTAATGTAACAGGACATGCTGCAGGATTGAAAAATGTTCTAATCAGGTCAGATAAATATCATGGTGAGGAATGTGTGTTCTGTTTTTGTGGTGAATCTTCATGCCATCAAGATGATCTGCAATCACTATAAAGGATCTTTATGTGAAAATGTGTGTCAACCCATCTGCAATACACTATATGGTCAAAAGCATGTGGACACCCCATCCTAATTATATTTATGGGACCATCCAACTACAGGCCTTGATCAGGGGCAGTTGTGGGGCTTGACTGGCAACCTGATTACTAACCCAGTACCTTAACTACTGAGTTACCACCACCCTAGGTATTATTGAGTCCTGGTGTAGCCATACCAATCACTCTAAGTGTGGTTTAATGTGTGTGGTGTGGAAGAACTCCAGTTGAATGCACATCCTGTCCCAAACCACACTCCACACCTTTTTTAGAATTTGGAATTCTGACACACTTCATGACCCTGTTGAAAGCCCTTCTAGAAAAGAGGAGTGAAGAAGAGCCCTTGGTTTTGTACCGAGAGGTTCAACAAACGTTTGTCCATATAGTGTGTGACAGTGAGGTAAATTAGAGGTAGACGTGTAAGAACCTCATGAACCTCAATAGTGCTTTTTTAGTCAACTATTAATAAAGACACTGCGCTCCAGGTGAGAAGATTCGTGAGTGTTTATGTAAGAACCAAGACGCTTCCACATTAGCTGCTGAACCGTTCTGAACTCGTGACCAGGATGCAGCGTGGAGCTGCAACACTAGCGCATTCACCTAGTCTGATTGGGAGGATTAAGTTTAATCCCCCTAGATTAAGATTTACCTGATCATGACTGAACAACAGCTTAGACGCCTGCCCTGCTGCCTTACATACAATTCCCCTGCATTCTCCAAACCCAAAGCTGAATAATAATAATAATAATAATAATAATAATAATAATAATAATCCTTTCAATGAGTTTTACTATTAGCTTCACTGCATTTGAAAATCTTGGCCTTAGCAGATACTTCAGAGCCTAAATAATGCAGCATGGTGTGCCACAAGGTTCTGTTCTAGGGCCCTTTTAATCTTCTAAAATATGTAACAGAGTGTGTAACTATTTAAATAAATAAGAGTTATTCTAAACAGTTTATTCAGACTGAGCAGCTCAGAAAAACTGAGTTTTGGATAGATAAAAATAAATAAAATACATTTAAAAATGATTTTTGATTGTTTACTTATTCTGTCATAATTCTTTTGGCTGCTCCGGTATATTAGGGGTCAACACAGCATCTGTATCTGGTCTTTACATAGCTTGGCACAGCTTTTATTCTGATACAACCCTCCTGTTTCTGTCTGGGCTTGGAACCAGCACTTACAAGTGCACCTCCTAGTGCTGTTTTGACCATCCAAACCCTGGATCCCCAGATCTCAACAGTAAAGGACAAATGTACCACTGTGCCAACCGAGCGCCGCTTTATTCTGTCATTATAAGATCACTGATTTAATTCTTGACCTTAATGCTTGTTTTGTAAAACCAAAACTTCACTTAAGGACTCAGCCGTAACCCTCAACACTACTTTCATAATTCTGATATAAACTTTTCTCTTAAATCTCATCTGTTCGGTGAGTAAAGCTTATAATAAAATAATCAGTGAATGTCGGTAAGTTTGTAATGATTCACCTCTGTTGGATCTGATCACAATGGTTGCTCTTTTATCTTTGCTCTTTTCTAGAAGAGACTTGGAGCAGGACAGTGTTTACAGCGCAGCAGGTCGAACCCGAGTCCAGCCAGATTAAAGATAATCAGGATTAAGTCCTTTTTTAACCTCTCCATCATTCTGAGGGGCGATTTTAAAAAATACGTCCAGATGCTGAAATAGGAGACACTTTGTTGTCAGGTGATCATGTGTTTATAATGGTGTAATTATTTGTGTTTGGATGCAAATTTGTTAGCGTTTTTATGTTAATTAAATGTAATACAGGTCACTTATTACGAAATACTTGCTGCTATTTAATACAAGATTATAAAAGGTCCTTGTTTTTGATTGGCTGACAGGTGTATTAAGTAATAATAGGACAGATCTAGGATAGAGCCAGTAAATAGTTTAAACATGACCAGTTTTCCATTAATATTATTAGATATTTTACAAAAAAAAAAAAAAAAAAAAAAAAAAAAAAAAAAAAAAAAAAAAAAATATATATATATATATATATATATATATATATATATATATATATATATATATATATATATATATATATATATCTTATATATATATATATATATATATATATATCTTATATATATATAAGAGCTGAAAATAAATAGGCCAACTGCCGTTAGCACTGAAAGGAAACGTGCTTATATGTGTGTTGCCCTCTCTTCTTGTGAACCACAATGGGACCAGATCATACATAGCAAACAGGCCCATCCTTCTCATTGAGTAAGTGAATTTTGTTTGTTTTGTGTTTTAGTATACATTTATAGAAATATATATTTTTATGTTGCCTGGGTCGCGTTAAAACATCATGGACAAGATGTGGGTCACCAGAAAAAAGTTTGAAAAACCCTGCTGTATTGAATGCAGTGTAGTGGTTCATTTTGTATGTTCTTAGTTCCACCTAGTGGGGAATAAAAATGGCTGCACTGAGAAAAATCTAAAGTTGTGCATGAAATCCTCTTTTCTTCATGGGATCATAGAGTCAGAGTGAGCATCTCAGTGTCAGTGTAGCAATCCTCTTAAACCCAAGACCTAAGAGTCCAGTAGCCCAAGAGTCCAGTAGCCATGAATTGAGTATTGGGGGGACCAACTCTACTGGGGGTCCCTGATGTTCTAAACATTTCTGCCAAATCAACGACTAATGCTAGAAAGTTCAACAGGTTTATTTGTCATTTTTATGTCAGTATATGTCCCTCACATTTGAGAATTGGGGTGTTCCCCTAATATATATTGTGATTATTACAGCTCTTGGGGTACCGTATTTTTTGATGTTGGTTAATTTATTGTCAGCTACATACAGATAATTTAGTGTTTGGTGGTTAAAGTTTGGGTTTTAAAACGTTTAAGTTTGATATCTGTGTTTTGGACATGTCTTCTACAGGAAACTCTCATCTGCACATTTATTTTAAAGCTGTTTATATCTAATTATTACAAATAGTGACATGTATTATTTTACTTTATGTCACTAATGTATTATATGTGCATGCACACTGTAAAAAAAAAAAACTGGGTGCCAAACAAATGCCAGCCACTGTGGGACAGCTCGGTGTGACTGGGCATTACTGCTGGCAGGGACACAGGGAAGAATGTGGGTATTATTTCAGACTGGTAGTGAACTCATGCTCTCTCTGGCCCTAGAGCACGAGATTTAGCTTCCCTTAAGAGCTTTAACTTCACACTTTAATAATATCGTTCACAAATGTTAGTCATGGCCGTGCATTAGGCTCTCATCCCACATGTTAACAGAGCGTGGGCATGAATTATGCATATTGATAAGGTCACCAGCAGCTCTCTGTAGGGTTGTTTGTTCTAACACACTGTTTGTTTGCTGTACAGGCGCCATGGCAGAACTCGGTGCAAAGCATTTTCTGAAGAAACACCAGGCGGAACTTATCAAAAGGACAAGAAATCCATTAGGTCTGGCTGATGTTCTGCGTGGGAAGGGCATTATTAAAGCTGAAATGTATTCTAACATCAAAAGACAGACAACCAGCCAGAAACAAATGAGAGAATTATACGAGCACCTGAACAGCGAGAAAGCCTATCAGTGTGTTTATGATTGGCTAAAAGAGAACGAGTCTGATTTAATGAAAGAACTGGGTAAGCCTGACTTTTGAGTTTTGTTTTTAAATCATAATAATAGAACTAATAGAATTAATTGCTTCTGTGATTTTGTTCCAGCTGACGACTGTGTTTTAGATAAATACCTCTTCCCCTTACCAAGTCCTAATGGTCATTAGTTGATGGTAACCAGTAACCAATGGGCATATATAGTGATCCTTCAGAATAACACATCACTGAGTGTGAGGTCAATAAGTTTTCATGCTTTACTGAATCAAAAACCAGCCCAACATAACAAACATGGCAGTAAAACAGTAACATCAAAAGAATTTGGTCACTTTTAGCTTTAAAACTAATAATTATTAGACAAAAAAGAACATACTTGTTATGAATTGTTGCTACACCTGCCGGTTTGGAGATGGGGGGGGGATTCATCTGATCCCAGGGGTGCAAAGTTAAGCATTTTACTGGTGTAGCTTGATAACAAGTTCTGTAGAGAACTTATTCACTAAAGGAGCCGAATATTAACTGCTGGCTGTAAGAAATGACAGAATTGATCATGATCATTGGTTTGTTGGTTGATTTATTAACATTTCTAACAGAAATGAGGTTGACAATGCCGAACCAGAGAGTAAGTCACAGTAAAACTCTGACCTATAGGGCTGAGGTCCCCAATCTTTTTTGCACCATGGACCGGTTTTATTTAAGACATAATGTCACGGACTGGCAGGGTGGGAGGATTTAAAATAAAATAACTATGTAACTGTGTAATAACTAACTCACAATAATGGAAAATCAGCTTTTTTCAATGCAACAAGACGCAGCTCCCACCTAGTGGTGATAGGAGGCAATAGCGCCTGAAGTGTGTTGAAAATTGGCGCAGTGTTTTCATTGCTATTGTAGCGTCTCTAATTATTTTTTCTTTCTGTGCGGCCCAGTAATAAATGACCCACAGACTGGTAGCGGTCTTTTTTTTGCGCAACGAGATCTGATCTGCACATCAGTTCAGCATGGCAGAAGCTCAAGTTATGCCTGGTTCACACTACATGATTCTAGCCCTGATTTTCGCTCGGTGACGGGTCGGTGCTGGATTCGGGAGGAACTCGGTGTTCGCTCTGCGATCAAAACTCGGCTCTCAATCAATGTGAGAAACAGCGAGGGGAAACACAGGGGCGAGGTTGTAAACAGGTGGTTCAGGAGCGGAATATAGTTTCTATCAGAATACATCAGCACACGCGAGTTTTACAGTATTTCTGACCTGATCGTTCTCTACAAAACAAAATATTTATTAACCTCCAACTCACTATAGAACAAGCCATGCTGCTCGTGTTGCCAAATCCACTCAGATTCATTTATTTCATCGGCGCACAAACTTTCATCTCTCGCTACTTGTTGATGTGCATGTTTGGACGTGGTATCATTAAACCTTTCATCACTTCTCACGTGTGTTTTCGTGACAGAACGTAGTTTTGGAGAGCAGAGAAGCTCACCTGTGATTCCCCCTGGTGATAGATGGTGTAGTGTAAAAACCCCCATCGCCGATCAGTCGTGTAGTGTGAACATTACAGCGACCAGGTGTTAATCAGAGTGTCGTGTCGTGTAAACTTGGCATAAGCTGTTCAACAGCCAGGTGTATGTTTACATTACATTTACAATGTTGTAGCGTGTCAGACATATAAAATAATAATAAAAAATGAATGTTACTGTTTTCTGTTTTGGAGTAATTATTTATGTAAACAAAATACACAAATATTTTTAATAATGAAAATATTATGTTCTTTGTACAATTAGCACATTCGTTCTCTGAACATCTGTACATATTTAAACAAAACCTGTTAATGTAACTCAAATATGCCTAAATGTGTTGAATCGAAATCGAATCGAATCGGGACCTTGTGAATCGAATCGAATCGAATCGATCCAGGAAATTAGTGGCGATACCCAGCCCTACTCTTTTCCAGACATTATTTATTTCATATAACTGATTTGGCTGAAACACTTAAAGTAAATCATTAAAATACCTTTATACATTTAGTCATTTTTAGGTATATTAAGGTCTTGCTTGATGATTTGAAGGTATTTGTGATTTTTCTGTGTGTGTGTTATTTTTCCTTATATGTTTACACAGGGAAGAGGTTTAGGAGTCAAACAGAGGACGGCGTGGATGAACCAGATAACCGTCTCAATAATTCTCCAAGTAAGTAAAAACTAAATTCTTACTAACCCACTAAAATCTATTAATGCTTTAATGTCGTCATCCCATCCAGGGTATTCCTGCCTTGCACCCAGTCTTTCCTGGTGAAACCAGACCATCCGCGACCCTGACCAGGACGACAATAAAAAAATTCAAAACTACGGCAATCATTTATTAATCTGTAATTGAGCAACACAGACGGGTCACGTTTAATACATGACAGTAAAAAGAAGAATGTGTGATGTGTTACTTCCCTTAAATCTTTATTTAACTGATAAAAGTACAAAGAAAAGATTCTTAATGTTTCACTGATCAACCTCATTCTAGTTTGTAAATAGAAACACGTTTAGAATTTGATGCTGTAACTCCAAAAAAGTCAGGACGGGGGTGTGTTCCCTACCAAGTCCCATCAGCATTTTTATTAATGAGACTTTTTAATGCGTCTGGAACTGAGGACACTGATTGTTGCAGTGTTTCTTGTGGATCTGGACTGCAGGCAGGCTGGTCAAGCACACACACACTCTGTGTCTAGGAAGCCGCACTGTTGTAGTGCAGGCAGAATGAGGCCTGGTATCACCGTGCTTAAATAACTACGAACTTCCAAAGAAAAGATGCCTTGATGGTAACTTGTATCTTTGTTAAGTCCCAAAACCCTTCTCCACTTCAACATTCTGTAACTTTTATTGGAATGTGTTATACGCATCAAATTCAGGGTTTGGGTTTCAATAATTCGGTCAAAGAAAAGAAACCATTGCAGAAAATTATTTAAAGTGTAGTACTGTCATGATATGTGTGCTGTGACAAATTATCTGCCCCTTGTCTTATATTACACTTTTTTAAGAGGTGCAAAAAAACTAAAAGTTGCAAATATGCAAAAATAAAATAAACCAGTAAGGACACAAATTCCTTTTTACGATAATGTGTTCCCTACCAGTGTTTGCAAAGCTTTGACCTTCAACTGCAGTAGCCAGTGTACAAATGAAAATCTGATACACTGTGTAAACAACTACATTATCTACATTTCAACAGATCTCAAGACCTTATCCACCATGGCCAAACTGGAAGACTGGGTCTCTGATCCTGAAAACAGCCAGAAACTGATTGATGACCTGGAGAAGAAGCTCAAACAGGGTGAAATTGAGGCTTTGAAAGATTCTCTGAAGGATAAGAAGCTGAAAAAGAGTCTGTGTCTCACTGCTAAAGAGATTAACGAGATCAGTCGTAAAAAAGAACTAAAGTTGTTTCTCGAACAGAGAAAAAGCTACATTTCCTAAATCGATGTTAGGGTTGTTTTTTGAAAAGGACAAAGACCACGTTACAGCTGCAAAAGTATCGATGTTGGTAGAAAATGATGATGATTAAGAGTTCATGCAGATAAATGCAGAAGAGTCAGGCAGCAGTAGATATGGATCGTCATTTAGCTTGACTGACCGCTCACTGTCACAAACTAATGATCAGTTACAGGTTGTGACAAGCCTTCATACCATCAGTCACCCAATAGTCACTGGCGTTCCATGTAGTGAGAAGAAAACTAGCGACAGTGAGTCCAAAAACGCTGATCTGGGCTGTGTATCGCCAGCAGAGGAGCTTGGTTCTCGATCATTACAGACATGTGAACCAACAGTGGTCCAGGAGAAAGATAAACTTCTACCAACAGAGGACCTGCAGGAGGTACAGTTTAAGAATACACCTCAAATATCAGATGTTCCGAGATCTGAGAAAAATTTTTATGATGGTCATCAGAATAAGTGTTTTGGTACCTCTCTACATGCAGTAGTGGACGAGCCAATGAAAAACAAGGGGCTGCAAGATCTTAAGATCAAAGCAAGAAGTGGTTCTGATGTCCCAAAGCATCCATATGTTCTTCATGGTGATCAGAATAAGTGTTACGGTACCTCTCTACATGCAGTAGTGGATAAGCCGATGCAAAATGAGGGGCTGCTAGAACTCCAGTGTAAGGAAAGATGTGGTTCTGATGTCCTAAATCATCCAGATGTTTTTGATATCCTTCAGGACCAGAATGAGCATTATGTTACCTCTCATCCTGCAGCAGCAGGTGACCTGATGCAAAACGGGGGACTGCAAGATCTTCAGTTCAAAGAAAGAAATGGTTCAGATGTCCTAAAGCATCCAGATGTTCTTGATGGTGATCAGAATGAGAATTACGCTACCTCTCCACATGCAGTAGTGGACGAGCCAATGGAAAATGAGGGGCTGCAGGATCTTAAGATCAAAGAAAGAAATGGTTCTGATGTCCCAAAGCATCCATATGTTCTTGATGGTGAACAGAATGAGCATTACGGTACCCCTCTACCTGCTGTAGCAAACAACCTGATGCAAAACGAGGGACTGCAAGATCTTCAGTTCAAAGAGAGAAGAGGTTCTGATGTCATAAAGCATCCAGATGTTCTTGATGGTGATCAGAATGAGCATTACGATACCTCTCCACATGCAGTAGTGGACGAGCCAATGCAAAACAAGGGGCTGCAAAAACTTCAGTGTAAAGAAAGAAATGGTTCTGATGTCATAAAGCATCCAGATGTTCTTGACAGTCATCAGGACCAGAATGAGAATTATTGTACCTCTCTACCTGCTGTAGCAGATGACCCAATAAAAAACGAGGGGCTGCAAGATCTTCAGTTTAAAGAAAGAAAGGTTGATATCTTAAATCATCCAGATGTTCTTGTTGATAATCAGAATAAGCATTACGGTACCCCTCTACCTGCTGTAGTGGATAAGCCAATGCAAAACAAGGAACAAAAAGATATTCAGTTCAAAGGAAGAAGTGCTTCTGGTGTCCCAAATAATCCAGATGTTCTTAATATCTATCAGGGCCAGAGTAAGTGTTATGGTACCTCTCTACCTGCTGTAGCAGACAACCTATTGCAAATCAAGGGGCTACAAGATCTTCAGTTCAAAGAAAGAAATGGTTCAGATGTCCTAAAGCATCCAGATGTTCTTGATGGTGATCAGAATGAGAATTACGCTACCTCTCAACATGCAGTAGTGGACGAGCCAATGGAAAATGAGGGGCTGCAAGAATTTCAGTGTAAAGAAAGAAGTGCTTCTGATGTCATAAAGCATCCAGATGTTCTTGATGTTGATCAGTGTTATGGGACCTCTTTACCTGCAGTAGTGGATAAGCCAATGCAAAACGAGGGGCTGCAAGATCTTAAGATCAAACAAAGAAATGGTTCTGATGTCCCAAATCATCCAGATGTTCTTGATGGTGAACAGAATGAGCATGACGGTACCTCTCTACCTGCAGTAGTGGATGAGCTAATGCAAACTGAGGGGCTGCAGGGTCTTCAGTTCAAAGAAAGAAATAATTTTGATGTCCCGAATCTTCCAGACAATCATGATTATGATCAGAATATGCG
This sequence comes from Trichomycterus rosablanca, assembly GCF_030014385.1. NCBI lineage: Eukaryota > Metazoa > Chordata > Actinopteri > Siluriformes > Trichomycteridae > Trichomycterus > Trichomycterus rosablanca. Next base: position 6,615 of record NW_026947160.1, on the reverse strand, counting down.
TCACTGTACCTCCCTACCTGCATTAGCAGATTTCCTGATGCAAAACAAGGGACTGCTAGATCTTAAGTTACAAGCAAGAAGTGGTTCTGATGTCCCAAATCATCCAGATGTTCTTGATGTTGATCAGAATAAGCATTACGGTACCTCTCTACCTGCAGTAGCAGGTGGCCCAATGCAAAACCAGGGACTGCAAGATCCTAACTTAAATGAAAGAAGTGCTTCTGATGTCCCGAATCATCCACATGTCCTTGATGGCCATCAGGGCCAGAATAAGCATTATGGTACCCCTCTACCTGCTGTAGTGGATGAGCTCATGCAAAATGAGGGGCTGCAAGATCTTAAGTTCAAAGAAAGAAATAGTTCTGCTATCTTAAATCATCCAGATGTTCTTGATGGCCAGCAGTGCCAGCTACAACCAGTAGAAGAAAGCATGGATGTGCAGGAGACGGTCAGTGAACCAAATATGCAGTTTTACAAAAATTCTTTAAAGCCTCTGCAGCCTGATGGTCTGTTTGAAGCAAATCACAGTAAAACTTAATTTTCATCCCGTTTTCAAAACACATCAGTCATGCAGCTCCAGTCTGAGGGTCGAGATGATGCACGGCTAGAGGAAAACATGGACATACAAGAGAACGTGTATGAACCAAATGAGCGTTTTAACCCCACGTCTGTTTACAGTAGGTTTAGTGATCCAGCTGTGAGTTCTGTGACTGGTGCAGTGAAGGATCAAGATAAAGTAGTCACTGGGTCATGCTGAAAGTTCTTCAAAACTATTTGCTACAGACATTACAGGTCAACCCTTAAACCAAAGTACACCTTTAAATGAGACCAAGAAAAGAAACAATAACAGAAAGAAAGTGCTGAAGGAAAATAAGCTGAAGAAGATGAAGAAAATGACGGAGCGGGACATTGTGCTCCGTAACTGGGCTATGAAACAATGCAGCGGCAGTGAGGGGGAGATAAAGGAAGTATTTGATTGTATATTGATCAGTGATGTTGTGGAACACAGCGAGTACTCGTTTCTAAAGGCTGAAAATGTCATGAACTATAAGAACCCAAAAACTGGTGTAAATAAAATGATTTACCTCACTGATGAGAAAAAGTTCTCAATCGACACACAAACTCTGCTCCAGTATCACATGTACGTGTGTGACATTCCATCGACGATCGTCTTAGGTCCTCAAGAGGAAGAGAGGAGCATCGACAGGTCTTTCACTATAGACCCGTATCTGTGGTGCATTTCAAAGGTTTTTGTTCCTGCTCTTGCTGTGTACAAAAACATCCAGCAAAAGAAAAAGCTGTACTCTCTGATTTGAAAACGTGCAAAGATCCGAAGCCATCCGGTCACATTTAATTGTACAGAATTTTTAAAACATTTTCTTAAAGCAGAACTAAATGAAACACGAAAGTATTCATTAAACGAGTTATAATCACCTTCAATGCCACCACCCACTTGGAAGGACAAAGGTCAGGTGGGGTCACTTACAGCTGCCGCTGCAATATGATATCTTTGGGAATGGGGTTAGGCACCGTGACTGGCCAGCAGAGGGTGTTGCTGCAGCGCTTGACCACTGTCCCTTCCACTTACAGACACCCAGCCAGTCGTGTGCCTGTGCAGCCACCTTGGCCGGTCAGTAGCACAGCTGAGATTCGAACTTTGATCTCAAAGTTATATAATGCTTTATGCTTATTAAAAATGATGCTTTTTGTTGTTTGCAGTATAATTACTGATTTATTTTCCTGATTACAGTTGACTTATTTTAAAATGTCTGCAAATTATATTAAAATAAAGTGTTTTTCATTATTCAGTTTGTAGTTTTTGTTGTTCATACACTTCATCATTTATGTTCAACAGGTAGATCAGTTCTAACAGTGACAAGCTGTAGCTCTCGTACCACAGACAGACTGTTGACATCACTTCATTGTTGATGTCACGTTGGTTTACACAATTATTAGTATTGTTACCGGTCGTCTGGGTGCCCCTTAGCAGGCACAATCGGCAGTGCAGGCGGTGCAGCGGACAAAATCAGTCGCTAATCTGCTGGGTGAGAGAAGACGGGACTATAAAAAGTGGACGGGGTCTTCAATGCTGTGTAAGCACCCCGGTTAGTAGTCCACAGCACCAATCCTGCTCCTCACTGGTAATTCTTTCCAAAAACAACAGTGTGTTTTTGTGGTTAAAGTATGCATTACAGTAATTCACTCACAGGAAAAAAAATACCATTAAATACTCTGTGGTCGAAACTATATGGACATTTGATCATGAGCATGTTGGTCATTTTTTTTCAAAACCAACGTTAGTATGTGGTGCCCCTCCATGATTTTGGAGTTTGTGAGAATTGGAGCACATTTTATTAAAAGAGCGCATTTATGTCTTGCACACAGTGTCCGGGCATGGTGCCTGACCCACTGTGACTCTGACAATGAAAAGAAGATATACTTTATTTGTCATATATACGTATACAGTTGTACAGGGAGCTGGGGTCAGAGCGCAGGGTCAGCCATCATACAGCACCCCTGGAGCAGACAGGGTTAAGGGCCTTGCTCAAGGACCCAACAGTGGCTGAATAGCAGAGCCTGGATTTGAACCACCAATCTTCCGGTTGATAGTCCAAAGCTCTACCCACTAGGCTACCACTGTCCCTCAAACAGTTGTCCCTAAAGCAGTTGAAGGTCTGAATAAAGAAATGAATGAAGGTTCCATGTTGGTTTCTCCTCCCACACGTGACGAGTCCTGACACGAGTCTGAAGTTCGTCTCTCTGTGTGACATTTTTTACCTTTATTCTATCTGACACAATCAGGAGCAGGGCATTTCCTCTTTGCTCTACAGTCTGATCTCCGCCAGGTAAGAACGTTTAATATTCACGCTGCTGATGTGAGAAATGCTTTTCTTTATTACGGCTGCAAAATGAAACATTTATTATTGTTAATTTATTACGTGTTAATAATAATTTATTAACACTGTCGTGTAAAATATGCTTAAACTAATATAATGAATAAATGTGTTACTAAACTGAAAGTGAAAGTTTATATCTTGCACCAAAAACACGATTCTTATCTACATTTTCGGCATTTAGCAGACACTTTTATCCAAAGCGACTCACAATTATGACCTGAACATGATTTTGAGCAGTTGAGGTTAATGGTCTTGCTCAGGGGCCCAACAGTGGCAACTTAGCAGTGGTGGGGCTTGAACCGGCAACCTTCTGATTACTAGTCCAGTACCTTAACCACTGAGCTATCACTGCCCCTGAAGATAAAATTCTGGACTATTAATGTGCATCTCCTTATATTCAGTGATTCATTTATTTATGTAACTATTCATTTGTTAGTTATGATGCTGTATATCACAGTGTTATTAGAAAGAAACCATGTAAACAGGAAACACTGATCTAAAAGCACTGATCTAATGTAAAAGAATATTGCTGAACTGTGATAATAACATGAATTACAGCCCTAAGTGGAGAAAAAGACATATTTTGTTTATACTGACGCCATTTCTACCCAACAGTTACATTCATGTAATAAACAATGAACAAAATTATTATTTTTTGTGGCAGAGTGGCGCAAAGGGTAGTGCTGTTGCGTCACAGCAAGAAAGTCCTGGGTTCGATTTCTTAGCAGGCTGGGTGAGCAGGGGTCAGTGTGGGTTTCCATCAGGTTCTCCGGGTTTTCTCTCACACACGCAAAAACAACTGGAGCTGCAAAATTTACTCGTGTGTGTGTGTGTGTGTTCTGTGATGGACTGGCGACCTGTCCAGGGTGTTTCCTGCCATTTGCCCAGTGAATTAGTATTTTGCATAGAAAATAGGACAATCTGATTTTTTTGCTGTTCTCACTCTTTAACGGTTCTAACAGGCACATCAGTTATACATCAATAACATCAAATAAATAAAATATTCTCATATTTATAGCAACAGTATGGTGAAGGGCCTTTCCTTTATTTCTGTGCACAAACAGCCATTTTCAAACAGTGTTTTAGTTTGTAAACCTAATCACTCTTTTTTGTCTTCAACATGCCGTGCCAACATCTGAGGGCGTGTCAGGCTGTAGAGGAACAAGAACGTTCTCTTATCACAAATAGTTGATCCATACTACCTGTACATCTGTAACAGCTGCACAAATCCTCACAGGTAATCTATGCACTCCTTCGGCTTCTTGCTCATGTTTACTCCAGCCGTGCATTGTGCAGCGCCCCGTCTGCTGGTGACACATCCTCGGGTCCAATAGCACCGGCGGTTCTCAGAATAGTACAGAGATTCTTAAAAGCCTGAACAGAACCAGTTCACGATTCAGATTTATTTAGATCGAGAGAGTGAGGTCCATCATGACACAGGGCGAGGAGTTTGGTGTGAATGTTGCTGAAGCTCGATTCATGCTGACTTACTCTTAACCAGTTTGACCCACTTAACCATTACAGATGCTTCAATATAAAAAAGTGCACCGACATTGTGGTTGATTTTGAACAGGTGAAGATGGCGTCCCCCGCCGAACGGTTCCTGAAGGTCCACAGGAGTGAAATCGTGGGCCGAGTGAAGAGCGTAAACGGTCTGGCTGATTGTCTGCTTGAGAAGGAAGTGATTTCTAAGGAAGCATTGAATGAGATCAGTAGCCAGAAACCAGAAGAGGAGCAGATGAGGACAGTTTATAAGCATCTGAACAGCAGTAAGGCCTATGAATTAACATTAGAATGGCTGAAGAGACACGAGTCTCATGTGATGGAAGATCTGGGTAAGTAGCTTCATGCGGTGTGATTCATCCTGAAGATTAAAAAGATGGAACATTTTCTGAATTCTCAGTTATTCATGTTCTTTTTATTTTAAAGCAGAAAAGACAGAGACTCCGGAACCGAGCCACTCGAGAGTGAGTAACGTGGTGAAAGCTTCGGTTCTGTTTGTAACTCTGGGATTTATAGACATTTAGAATTGTATTAGAGTCACATTTTCTCTCTGGTGAACCCACATAGGAAAAAAGACAGAGAATCCAGAACCATGAAGCCATGGATGAAACAGATTGTGATCTCCAAACATCACCAGGTACTGAGTTCAGAGTATGTTGTGCGCATCTTGCTGCCACTTCTCATCTGCTTTTCGTCTTTTCTCTGTTTTTTTCCCAGTTTCTCTTTCACTGTTTGAAATCAGAGAATTGCACTGGCTTTCAATCACATCATGCATCAAATTCAAAATTCTGTTTCTTACATTTAAAGCTCTCCATGGTCTGGCCCCAGCTTTTGTTTAAGAGCTCTTACACCCCTACACTCCCTCTCGCTCCTTAAGGTCCTCCGGTGGAAGGTTCCTCTCTACGCCTCTGACTAAACTGTCCTCAAGGGTGGCAGATCTTTCAGTGCTGTTGCTCCTAAGCCCTGAAACTCTCCACCCCAAGATTGTTCTTATATCACTTTTTTAAATCTCTAGACTTTTCTTTTTAGTCAGTATTTTGGTTTTTCCCTCTACTGTAAAGTGACCTTGAGACTGTGAAAGGTGCTATATAATCAAAACATTATTATTATTACTATTATTATTACTGTTATTATTATTATTACTTTTGAAGATTTCTGTCGATTGTAGTCGGATGTGGAATTAAATTGCTGCAATTCTGACATTTAAGATTTTTTATTAGTAAATGTTTTACATTAATTGGTAAACACACACATTGACATTTTTGTTAATTTGATCTTTAATGATTAATTGTTTAAATGCTCTACCAAGTCAGGAAATGTAAGTGTATTTTATTAACAACAACTTTGTGTGGTTTTGAAACAGATCTCAAGACCTTATCCACCATGGCCAAACTGGACGACTGGGTCTCTGATCCTAAAATCAGTGAAAAACTGGTTAATGACCTGAAGGAGAAGCTTGCTCAGGGTGAAATGGAGGGTTTGGAGGATTATCTGAAGGACATAAAGCTGAAAAAGAGTCTGTGTCTCACTGCTAAAGAGATCAACGAGATCAGACAGAGAAAAGATCTTCGTTCATTTCTTACAGACGTTAAAGGAGCCAAATTTCCTAAAAATACACTTGACCACTTTTTTGAGAAGGTCAGAAGTAAGGCCTCAACAGCCAAGAAAAAGCCTGAACAGTACAGTAATTACGACGACTCCATAAACCATAATGCAGATGATTTGAACAGCAGTGGATACGGATCTTCATGCAGCTCAAGTTTTAATAGCAGAGTGTTTCCTCACACTGTGTTCCCAAATGAGGACGTGTTCATATGTGAAGGTGTCACTGATGTCAGTCACACACACAACATGGAGGTCACGGATTACGAGTCCAAAAGCGCAGACCTAGACTTCAAAGCGGACGTTCCACACCCAACAGAAAACGCAGATCAGATTCAGCAAGCTGTCAGAAGCAGTGGAGGAACCAGGGAATTAAAAGAAAAGCAGGAAATGGACGACACTGACTGTCCTCCTCAAACATCCTCTCAAAACCTTTTTTAATGTTCCTCTGTTTGCCAAAAAGAGCAAGTTGTCCAGCTACAGTCCAAGCTACAGGACAAAGTCGATACCTCATTTGAAGAAAGAGCGGTGGTCTGGTTGTGGAAGGTTTGGAGCCAGAAGATAAGCAGCAGAGCAGTTACAATCATGGAGATGATTTTGATGAGCCGGATGG
>NW_026947159.1:0-31111 GCF_030014385.1 Trichomycterus rosablanca | reverse complement strand
ATTACAGTCAGTCCTAGACTTTCTTCCAAGCAGTTTCTCTAATGTCATGTTTTGTTTTCCAACTCACACATTCACATCAGTAGAAGCTTAAAAATAACACTACAAACCAACTAGTCTATAAGCACAAGAGGATTCATTTATTTATAGACGGTGCTGTTTATGCTTTTACACTTTTTATTACAACAAACACAACGGCAACAATTAATAATTATAAAAATACAATAATAAGGTGAAGGAGTGAAGGTGGGTGTGTGTGGATAAAAGCTTCCAGCACCTGGTATTCCCAGGCGGCCTCCCATCCAAGTACTAACAAGGCCCGACCCTGCTTAGCTTCCGAGATCAGGTGTTCTCAGGGTGGTGTGACCATAAGCGAGAAACGCTGTAAACAAGCTGCTTCTTATAGACGTCCGTCGTTCAGCCTTTCACTCCGCTGTGTGTCGTCTTTTACTTTCTCTGTTCTACATGCAGCTTTTCAAATAAAAGATCCTGAAACAGTGACAAAACACACAGAGAACCAAACACACCGCTCAGCTGCTGCTGCTGATCCTCTTTCACCTGCATTTAGTACAAAAACACCACAACAAATCATCTGGATTCAACCTTTTCTTAACCATGTACCAGAAAAGTCTCTCACTGCTGCCTACAAAATCACACAAAACACTTTATACAGAAGAACCTTTAACTATCTCTTACTTTTATTTTTATTTTATTTTTCTTGCCAGCTTCGTGTTGTATTGAAACTAAATTAAATAAATAAGTATTTAAAAGCTTAAAATTGTTTAGGTAAGGTTTGTGTATGTATGATTTGTGTACATTACATTTTCAGCATATGCTTTTATCCAAAGCAACTTACACAATGAGCAACTGAAGGTTAAGGGTCTTGCTCAGGGACCCAACAGTGGCAACTTGGTGGTGGCGGGGCTTAAACTGGTAATTTTCTGTTTATTAGTCCAGTACTTTAACCACTGAGCTATCACTAGCCCTGTACATTTTATTCATTTAAATTCTCCTCTAGGCCACCCAAGAAGGATGGAGCTCCCTGCTGAGTCTGGTTCCTCTCAAGATTTTCCTGTAATTTTAAGGGAGTTTTTCCTTCTCACTGTCGCCCTCGGTTTGCTCAACAAGGATTTTTGGTCTGTTGGTCCTGGATTCTGTAAAGTTGCTTTGACTCAAGTAAAAAGTAAAAAGTAACTAATTTAAAATGTACTCAGAGTAAAACGTTACTTAGTTACTTTTTTAACGGGGGGCGGGGGGGTGTCTCCTGTGTAATGCAAACAGGACAAGTGGATATAAATCTTACAATAGTTGTTTTTAATTAAAAGATAATAGAAAAAAACATGTTGATACAACATTTAAAACATTTAAAGATGTGTCATGTGTCACTTTAGTACAGACCATCCCATAAAACTTTTTATAAACTGTATAACCACTGAAGTTGGCATTAATTGTGGATTCTATAGACCAGCCTTCTTTTTATCACAAACAAATACCAAACAACATCATACTGCAGATCTCATAACTCAAAACAAGTCAAGGTTACAAGTGTTGTGACTTTCACTAAATGACCCAAAGAAACCTTCAAGATGTAAGACAAAACTTACTATGTTGTCAAATAACGAAGCATTAAACTCCAAACATGTTAAACTTTTAAAATCACCCTTCCCTCCCTACTCTATACCTAGATTACAGCTCCTTTATTTTAGCACCAGTAACGGATGTTATTTAAATTGTAGTGAATTACAGTTCTTAATACAAAACATACTGAAGTAAAAGTAAAATTACTGGTTGTAAAATCTACTTTAAAAAGTACAAGTACACAAAAAACTACTTAATTACAGTAACACGAGTAAATGTAATTTGTTACTTTCCACCTCTGGGTTGTACCCACACTTTACCTAGTAATCGTTAGTAGAAAGGTTTAGTTTGCATTGTTCAAATTCTATTGTTTTCATTTTTATTTCTACTTTAATTTCAGGTTCATAATTTTCTTCCTCCGTTTTATTTTCCATCATTTCTTCTTTTTCTTTAATTAAGTCAGTGCATGCCTGTGTGGGTAAAAATCTGTGTGTAAATTCATATAAAATGTCTTTTAGCTGTTTGATTCTGTCTCCTTTATATTCTAATCTTAAGGCTGGGTTCAGAAATAGGGGTTGGTTCAGGATCTGGTTTCTTTCTTTAAAAGTAAAAATAGTAAAATCCATAAAATCTTTCCATGCTCTAAAAACCTCTTTATAAAATTCTGGTATGTTTTTTTTTCCGTGTCTTTCTTTAATTTAATGTTTAAAGTGTTAATTTTTACAATTCCCCAAAAGTGCCACAAGAGGGCGACATCACAAATTTTTTTTTTTTAATTTTTTTTTTTTTATATGGTCACAAAATCTCATCACCTGCTTCCAGTCTGTAGACTAAGCTGTCCTTCTTACAATATGAATGTAATGATTGATTTGGGTGTTTGGTTTACACTGTGTCTTTTTTATTGGTATTGAGCAAAACTTTAGAGAGTTTAACAAAACATGGTGATTTTAAAGACGTGAATTTTCCTGAAAACCATAAATCTTTCACTCTGACTTATTATTATTATTATTAACATTAATTGCTGCTGTTGGTTTTTTTTTTTTTTTTTTTTTTTTTTTAAACATAAAGCGTAAAACCATAAACACTATTTATACATAAATTAATTTCATTAGTCATCCATTTAAGATTTTTGTTTACATAAGCATGCCTGAAATTTAACGAACTAACCTAAATAATTTTAAGCTTTTAATTACTTATTTCTTCTATAAGAAGCAGCTTGTTTGCAGCTTATCTCGCTTACGGCCACACCACCATGAGAACACCCGATCTCCTCCGATTTCGGGAGCTAAGCAGGGTCGGGCCTGGTTGGTGCTTGGAGGGGAGACCGCCTGGGAATACCAGGCAAGTATGTAGGCTTGTTCGAGATGAACTGCGCCTCGCCTTGGTGGTCAGCGAGAGCAGCTGGTTGCAGTTGGGGGAGGAGGTTAAAAGAAAGCCGTCAAGTCGGACAGTCGCCACCTGCAACAAACGTGAGCTACAGCGGATCTCGTGGCGTTTGCGTTCTTCGTGGCTGATGAAGTGAATGCAGTAGAAATCGCTCTGCTTTTGCGTGAAATCGAACTAAACATTCTTGATCATTGAGCAGGTTAAGCCCAGCGTTTGTTTTCCAAATCCATAGTGGTGAATATAGATGACCATAAAGTGTCAAACTAAGTTTCTGTAAAATCTGTAAATAAATATAGTTTTACTCATCATTCATTTATCTTGTAGATTGGTGAAAAAGAAAAGTTCTAACAAACATGTTATCAAACACATATCAAAGTGGCTTAAAGTCCAAACTGTCTAATTATATTGTCTACGTAAGGACTTAATCACATTTACCCTTCTTTAGGCTTGTTCCAAAAATACAACATTTTGTAGAGGATGTTGTCCCCCTCTATAGTCTCTCAGAATTTAGAGGTCATTTCAGACTCTCCAAAGGACAAGTGGAGGTACGATATGATAACCTTCTTTTCTCTCACTTACTATGTAGGATCTTATAAACACCATTGGCCCTGTCTATATGAATCCACAGCAGACAAAATTGCCACTGACAAAGAGTGTCCTAGCCTGTCTATGGACACTGTTGAACCAGGAGTCATATATATAGGGGTATTTCAGACAGATTCAATATCACAAAATCCACTCTTGCCAAACATCTCCATGAGTTTTGTACTCACATGGCACACCACATTTGCTGGCCTTTAGGACAAACCCTGCACAATTCTTTGTTAGGCTTTCAAGCAGCTGGTTTTCCAAACACTATCTGTGCAGTAGATAGATGCCACATTCATATTCAGAAGCCACACTGTGACAACCCCCTGGCATATTTTAACAGGAAACAGTTCTATTCTATCATTCTCACTGGATTTTGTAACAGTCACCAGCAGTTCACCCACATCAGCGTGGGTCATCCTGGTAGCTGGCATGATGCCAGAGCCTTTCGCCTCACAGAGGTTGCTTGTCTTTTAGAAGAAGATCCCCTGTCCCTGGTCCCACAAGGGATGTATATAATTGGGGATTCATCCTACCCTCTATTGCCCCAACTGATGAGGCCTTACAGAGACAATGGGCACTTGACAGCTAGGCCTTCGGCAAAGTTTAGGAGACTCCAATGCCTGCACATGAGGAATGTCCAGTCCATCAGCTCAGCAGTGTCTGTTGCATTCTACACAGTGTTTGCTTGGAGCCAGGAGACCATGGTGATGATGTGCAGGATGAAGAGGATGATGAACAACATTCACTACAACCTCACAACCAAGATGTAATTCATTATAGAGACATAATTAAAAAAAATGTTTTTGTGTCATCTGTAACTTCATGCCTTTTGGAGATAATTTTATCTTTAACTTGCTTAACTGTTCACAGTAACAGTAATTTTAACCGGGGTGCCCAAATGTTGGCATGCCACTGTATTTTATAGATGCATTGTTAAACAGTAAACTTCAGTATGCTCACCGATGTGCCCAGTATGAGTCACTAATGAATAATGTGGTTAATATGCACATTGTACAATTGTGTAGAAGTTTGTGCTTCTTCAAGCACTGACAAATCAGTTATTTAGGCATTGATAATGAATAGTGGCTGTGGTTTATTGAAGATGAATCTCTTAACACAATCATCTTCTGAACAAGATTGTTTTGTTCTTCCAGAACAGCTTACCTTCTGGCCTTGGTTCTTGTAAACATCCACCATGCACATCCACACATTTTTATTAATGTAGCATATTTTAAAATGTTTACAAAGTTTACAGAGAACAATGAAAAATAATCAAAGTGTAATAGTGATAGTGGTATTAAAACAGTTAAGATATAAAATATTAAAGCTATTTAGATTGCTTTATATTAATAAAATTAGAAGACAAGACCCATCAGAAGTTCTAGAAAAACATCAAGATTAAAAGATCTGTTACATTAAAGAATATCAGGTAGCTTACTTGAGTCTTTTCATGATATGGAATGATAATTATGAAATGTTGCAATTTGTACGAAAATAAACTGTCATGCTACTAGAAAGCATGATAGTATTTCGCACATATCGGGTCTTTAAGACAAATAAACTGAGATTTACATTTTAGAATGAAACGAAACAACCGCCAGAGGATTCAGCGGCGCTTCTAGCCAATGAGGATTAAGCTCTGCCGTCATCAAGCCGTCTCTCAGGCAGCGCAGCCCGTGGAGAGCAACTGCAGGGAACCGGTTCCGCCGCCTGCAGCCGCCCCGCTCTCGCGAGATTATAACCAGTCTGTCATCGAGACGCGCCGGTGGCGCCGACGCAAGCCAGGTGGCGATCGGTCTGCGCAGCGCCGGGTTAAGTCGAACAAGCCTTATAACACTACTAGTGGTATTATGATATTCAAGCTGGATGAATGGATGGAAATTAACATGTCATTTAAAAGGTGACTCTTAACTAGCACAAGCAATTGTGATGCTCTGTTGTACTGCACATGCGCTGAATGCTACCATCCTGAAACTGCTAATGTTTCTCAATCTTGGACCTCACACCGGGGCCCCAAATTAAAGCAGTAAGATCCCACCGAGATTTGAACTCGGATTGCTGGATTTAGAGTCCAGAGTGCTAACCTTTACACCACGGAACACCGCATTAAAAAAGAAAAATACACACAACTTTAGACTTTACTTTTACATCTCAGATTATTTATATTTAAACTTTTGTGATTGATATAATTGACTGAAATCAATTGAAAAAACTGAGGTACTTTAAAAGTTTTAAACACTAAATAAAAGTAATTTTAGTTAAACATTGCCACCCAAGGATCAAAATCTTAACAAAACATTCCAGTTTTGGAAAATTGCACTAAGTTCAGGATGCAGTTGGCCAGTAGATTGTGCTGTAAACAATGACTTGACGCTTTGTGTTCTAATTTAGCATAGAGCAGTCACATGTGAAACACTATTCTCTACTCATCATTGATAACAGTGTTTTTACCTAAATAAAGCCAAGTTCCACCGAGATTTGAACTCAGATCGTTGGATTCAGAGTCCAGAGTGCTAACCATTACACCATAAAAGAAGAAATGAGCACAAAGGTTAATAATTACACTATTAACTCCACATGTTTTTATGTAGTGTTTATGGTATTTAAGCTGGATGGATAGATGGAAGTTAACATGTCAGACATCCCAAGTTGCAAAAACTCATTTCACGGAGCTAAAAAAAAGCTAAAACCCTCTCGCACACAGCAAAGGATTATGGGTGATAACAGAACTTTTAGGAGCTGCTTACTGAGCTACTAAACTAACTGTTGGCATCACAAACACATTACTGTGTACTACATAGTGCACTAGATAGTGTGCAAGATAATAGATTCATGTTCCCTACATAGTGCACTAGATTGTATATTAAAAAATAATTTGTTTTTTACTTAGTGCACTAGCTAGTGTACTAGATAATAGACCTATGTTTCTTACATAATGCTTTAGGTAGCGTATTAGTTAACGGATTTAGGTTCCCTACATAGTGCTCTAAATTGTATATCAGATAATGGATTTATGTTCCCTACATAGTGCACTAGATAGTATTTTAGATATGAATTTATGTTCCCTTCGTAGTGAACTAGATAGTGAATTAGACAATTGGTTAATTTTCCCTACACAGTGCACTAGAAAGTATAACTAGATGATGATTTGTGTTCCTTACATAGTGCACTAGATAGTGTATTACATAATTATGTACCCTACATAGTGCACTAGATAGTGTATTACATAATTAATTATGTTCCCTACATAGTGCACTAGATTGTATATTTGATCATAGATTTATGTTCCCTACACAGTGCGCTAGATTGTATATCAGATAACGGATTTAATACGCGATTGTATTAATAAAATCTGTGTCGCCTGTGTGTGTGTGTGTGTGTGTTCTCTTGGCCGCTCGTTCTAGATTCCGGGAGATTTTATCTGACTTGTGGGAATCAGGGAGCCGCTATGTATATGCTGGAGACTCCCGGAACTTTTTCTGTACTTTATTTTACAAAAAGCCAGAGTGTACAATGAGAGGGGGAATTATGTTTCTTATTATATAATTGTTTCTCAACAAAAACCCCAGACTTCATTAGTTTATAACATTAATAAAATTACTTTTTATTCACCTATAAACTGTAGTGGGTTTTCACTGCACATGATGAACTAATTAACACAAAATCATTTATTAGTCAAAGCAAATTGATGATACATTCACCTCATAAATCATGATACACTGCTCTTCCCTACATGAAAGTAAGTACAAAATATTGGTATCTGATCGATATCGGCGATACTGACCCTGTATTTACTTGGTATCGGATCGATACCAAATGTTGCAGTATCGCACACCACTAATACAGATGTGCTAATGGAGATGTTTTACTACTAAGCTGCTGTTCAACTCCAGTCCAGTTGGTGGCGCTGGTGCGTCTTAAGTTGTTCTGCCAACCGCCATTAAACATCATAAGAAGAACAAGAAGCTGCTGTGTTTGTACTGTAGAGCCTCATCTGTAAGTAAAATAGGTAGACTGATTCAAGATGGCGGAATGAGCAGTTGCACTTTGCAGGCTTCGGTGTAAATAGTTTTTTCTTTCAGTCCTTGAGTAAAATTTTGTGTGCATTTTGATACAGACAGTGAGTTATTTAAAAGTTTTTGTGAAGTCTGGTGAATTTTTGTGACAAAATACGAACTCCATAAGCCTATTGTTAACTTTACCAAACACGGGTGATAGTTACAATGGATGACCACGACTATGGACTGGCCGCTCTTCACGGAGCGAGTGATGAAGAAGACGGCGAGGTTGCTGACATTGAAATTGACGAGCAGATATCTAAGGCTGAGAAAATCAACCAGGCACACACTCCAATTAAATCTCCTAATCCTAAAAAATGTAAGAAAAGCATTAAAAACCCTCATGGTGATGGTATCGGAGAGACCATTCTGCTGGCAGTGAATTCATTGACGAAGAAGATGGATACACAGACTGAACTTCTGATGAAGTTTGAGAGAAGAATTGAGGAGAACACTGCTGCTATTATTGAGAACAAAAAAAACATTGGAAGGTTGCAGGGAAAAGTCAGTGAGCTTCAAGAGGAAAACAAACGGCTCAAGGAATTTGTGACAGAACAAGCTCGATATAAAAGAAGGTGGAATCTGAGGTTAAATGGCCTGGCTGAAAAAGAGGGAGAGGATACCAGAGAGGTTGTCATTGGCATTTTGACAAGAGTGGTGCCCATTTCAGTGGATCGGCTTCGCGAGACGATTGACGTCGTACATCGCTTGGGTAAGAAGAGTAATCCCACTACTTCAAACAACGCTCCGCGGTCAATAATAATCCAGTTCGTGGCGAGGGTGGTTCGAGATGACGTTTGGAGGAGATCCAAGGATGCCAGGGTCTGTAAGGAGCTGCATATTCAGATTAAAGAAGATTTCTCCAAAGAAGATAGGGAAGCTCGCAAGAAGCTGTGGCCGCTGGTATGGGATGCCAGACAGAAAGGGCAGAGAGCTTTCCTAAAGGAAGGATATGCACTGATTAACAATCAAAGGGTCGACCCTACTTAGGCAGAGTTATTCATTTGAAATATTTGTTGTTCTGATTCATCTGACAAGTTTTGAAGGTAAAATGCACCTTATTCTGACTGTTGATAGGACGAGAATTCTCATTCCTGCGCATCTTATAATTTAGTGTTTCATCTAAATACTTAAGTATATTATCTTTTATTTCTTTAAATGCTAGGGGGCTAAGAAACAATGTGAAGCGAAAAGCTATTTTTCTTTTTTGTAAGGAACAAAAAGCTAATTGTGTTTTTCTACAAGAAACTCATTCTGTTGAAGATGATGTGAATTTTTGGAAGTTACAGTGGGGTGAGTCAATTTTTGTCAGTCATGGGACATCACACTCAGCTGGTGTTATGGTTCTGTTGAACAGATTTCCTGGTAAAATTATAACTCATACTAGTGATACAAATGGGCATTGGTTGATAGTGATAACAGAAATTAATGATGAAAACTTTATCCTAGTGTGTGTTTATGGTTACAATGAGAGAGGCAAAAACAGGACTTTGATTTCTGACTTATGTAAATATATCACAGATAGTATGCATTCTTATTCAACTGATAAAATTATAGTTGGGGGGGATTTTAATTTGGTGC
Organism: Trichomycterus rosablanca; assembly: GCF_030014385.1. Taxonomy (NCBI): domain Eukaryota; kingdom Metazoa; phylum Chordata; class Actinopteri; order Siluriformes; family Trichomycteridae; genus Trichomycterus; species Trichomycterus rosablanca. Next base: position 21,920 of record NW_026947159.1, on the reverse strand, counting down.
CCGATCTTTGGCTAGACAGAAATCCACCTAGGGTCCAATGTCATAAATATGATGACCTAATTGTTCAATTGATGAATAGTGCAAATTTGATTGATTACTGGAGGGTTAAAAATCCTGGGACTTCACAGTTTTCCTGGTTCAATGCCTCTGGGAATGGTCTAAGTTCTAGAATAGACTACTGGCTCATTTCTACCTCCTTAATAAATTATATTAATAAGTGTGATATCTCTGCTTCACCTTTAACCGATCACTGTGTTATTTCTATATCTCTGTTGTTTTTAAGGTCAGATCCTGGTCTTACTCATGTTTGGAAATTCAATAATACTCTTTTAGAGCATTCTGGTTTTTGTAAAGATATAAGACAACTGGTTATGGAAATCAATGCCTTGGAAATGTCACCTGTAAGCAAATGGGAATGGCTTAAATTTAAGATAAGAGAACTGGCTATTCATACGAGTAAAAAATTATCTAAAGTTAAAAAACAAAAACAACTTAAAATCATTAATAATATTAATAATCTTTGTGAAAAGACTGATTTGTCACCTGAGGAACTTGCTGAATTAAATAAATTTCAGAGCGAACTTGATAACTTATATTTAGAAAAAGCCAAGGGTGCTTTTGTACGTTCTCGAGCTCGCTGGATTGAAGAAGGGGAGAAAAATACTTCTTATTTTTTTAATCTTGAAAAACATAGGCAGTCAAAAAAGAAAATTACTAAATTGAATATAAATGGATCTGTTTCGGAAGATGAAAGCCAAATTAAGAGAGAAATACATGACTTTTATTGCAACTTGTACAAATCCAATTATTCTGAGATAAATTGCTCTCTTTTTATAAATGCTATAAGGGATTTTGAAAAAGTGATTGATACAGATTTTAAAAAAATTATGGATGAACAAATTAAGATTGAAGAGTTAGATAAGGTTATTTTAAAGATGTCCTCTGGGAAGTCGCCTGGCTTGGATGGGCTAACAACCGAATTTTATGGGTTTTTTTGGAATGATATTAGAGAGATGTTGTACAAAGCTTTCTTAGAGTGTATTGAGACAGGCAATCTCTCTAATACAATGAAACAAGGAATAATCACTTTAATTCCAAAACCTAATAAAGATATAATTTTTTTAGATAATTGGAGACCCATTACTTTGCTATGCACTGATTATAAAATTTTGGCTCATGTCTTTGCTGACCGAATGAATAGAGGATTGAAAGATATAATTGATGAAAGTCAATCAGCCTTTGTTAAGGGGAGAAACATACATAATCACATTAGATTGGTATTTGATATGTTAGATTATTGTGACTTTATTGACAGTGATAGCCTGATTTTATTCCTTGATTTTTATAAGGCGTTCGATATGATCGAACATGCTTTCTTGTTAGATGCTTTAAAGTTTTTGGGATTTGGGAATAATTTTTGTGGACTAATAAAGATGTTATATAGTGATATATATAGCTCGATTTCCTTAAATCCAGGACTTACTTCTAGATTTAAGATCCAGCGAGGTATTCGTCAGGGTTGCCCTATTTCCCCAAAGCTGTTCATTTTGACTACTCAATTATTAGCCCTTCAAATTAATAATAGTTCCGAGTTTATAGGTATTAATATTTTTGATCGAGAATACAAGATTAGCCAGTTTGCTGATGATACAGCGCTGTTTTTAAAAAATGATTTAATGGTTGAAAGAGCCCTTAATACAATTTCATTATTCTCCAAGGCTTCAGGTTTAGGACTTAACATAAAAAAATGTGAGATTCTCCCTATTCATAATTGTATACAAAAAAACATTTCGTCAATCAGGGTCGAAAATGAAGTGAAATATTTGGGAATATTAGTATCTAAGAATGTACTTAGAAGAGAAGACGTTAACATCTCAGACCGCTTAATAGATATGAAAAAAAGTCTTAGCCGTTGGTTGACAAGTGATTTGACTATTTTTGGAAGAAACCTGTTGACTAAAGCAGATGGCATTTCAAAGGTGGTCTATCCAAGTCATTCTATGTATATATCACCACATAATATAAGGAAAGCTAATTCTATTATTTTTCAGTTTTTGTGGAAAAACAAGACTCATTATAAGGTCCCAGTTAGTAAAAAAAAATATGAATTTTATTATGCAACAAAATTCAATGTGGTTTCATATTTCTGGTTTCATTTTTAAGAAACTGGGAGGAATTAAATTCTTTGCGAAGTGTGACTTTGAAATGAGTAAGATTCCAGTTAAACTATTATACTTCCAAAAACCAGTTCTGGAAAATTATATTTCAACATAACTTCTTTCCTCATGGATCAATTTTATGGAATAATAGGGTAATCACAGTTGGTAGGAAGTCAATATTTAAAAAAGATTGGTATGAAAAAGTTATTATATTTGTAAAGGATCTTTTAGATTGTCATGGAGATCTTTTAAATTTCTCATCCTTTGTTGGAAAATATGATCTTAGTTGTAGTTATAATGATTTTAAGGTGTGCAAAGTGATTCCTTTAGCATTGATTCAACTAATTAAAAATGTCATGGTATATTCAAAGGTGGCTGTTTCAATGCCTACATTAAAAGTGAATGGCTATAACTTAGTTGACTTCAAGTGTAATAACAATATTATCAATGATGGTCAGAGACAAAAGATTCACTATGAATATAATAGAGATTTTTTCAAGAAACTTCCTAATACAAATTATAAAACCATAATGACTTTTACTCATTACAAATTTGTCAAATGGCCCCTATTTTCTAAAGTGAAGAGACTCATTTCAAAATAATAAATAAGATATATCCTGTAGCCGTGTTTCTTGAAAGAAGATTTAAATTTGATGTTGATTTATGTGCCTTTTGTATGTCAGAAGAAGAATCCCTGGAGCATTTGTTTTTTTCATGTCAATATTCAGAAAGTTTTTGGACGGACATTAGAAACTGAATTAATCTTAAACTTAACATTCCTTCTTTTGAAATTGATGCCATTTTATTTATGTGGAAAACTTAAGTTCAGCTTGCTTTGATGCTATAAATGTAGTAGTACTTTTAGCAAAATACCACATTCACTGCAGTAAGTGGAGGGGTAACAAGCCCTCCTTCCTCTGCTTCATGACTGAATTTAAATCATACTAGTCTGTATTAAATAGATTGAAAAACTGGAAAACTGCTAGAATCATCTCACATCAGATCTCTAAAAACTTACTGTTTTAAGTTTCTCATTGTATTATTGTATGGCTTGTTCCTCTGTTTTTTGATCTTATTTTCTTTTTATTATTATTATTTTGCGCCCCCTAGATTGTAATCTATAGGTATGACATCCTCCACGAGAAATTGTATTCTTTTTTATTGTTCTGTATGTTATGTTGTTTAAAATAAAAATAAATAAATAAATAATGCGCAAACGGAGGCGGAGTGAGTAGGGAGCGGATTGAGATTGTGTGTGTGTGTGTGTGTTGCTCGCTCTCCTGTATATCGACAATAAACAGCTCTCATTACGATAATTCCCTCTACTGATGCAAAGCTGAATGGGTGGATTACAGTCGATAGGAACTGTGCAGAAATAAAAGACTCCTTTCGTTCATTTCAAAGATCCGTTCAATAGAATCGGATCGTTCGCAAACGACCCATCACTATATATGCAGTTAGCACTGAGCATGTGAGTGAGAGGGGAGCACCTGTATAGCAGAGCACAGCCTGGTGAAGTCAGGAACGAGATTAGTGAGCTCTGGCTCTGACAAAAGCGAGAGAGCTACTGATAACGTTTCGGAAATTTCGAGATGGAAACCACGAATGTGAAGTATAGACGTAATGAAGTACGGTGTCTGCGTAGCCCCGAAAAATTTTAAAAACACATTCGTTTTAATTCAATTTGTTTTAATTAAACTGATTTTATTAAAACAGAATTATAAGAACTTTGAAACAGATTTTATTATTAATTTACACATTTTGTTTCATATTTTTATTTTTTTTATAATTATTAAATGATTTATTTTTTCGGTGCATATAATTACTTTTCCGAGATTATCTGGCGTACCACCTCATGCTGCTTCAGGTACCACCAGTGGTACGCATACCACAGTTTGAGAACCACTGATTTAGATGATAAATATTTAAGAAAAGAAGAAATCAGGAAAGGGGGTAAATACTTTTTCACAGCACTAAATAAATGGTGGTTAATAAATTAAATAAATAAAAAATCTTCATAAATGTATCACTGCCTCACAGATTCTAAAATCACTCAAACAGTTTAATGTTACACTTTCATGTAAATTTTACATTTAATTTGTTAAATCTGACAGTTTCACTTCTGATCCTAAACAAAGACCAAACCCCGGGTAGAGGAGATGAGTGAACGTGGTCTGAACTCTGTGGAGGAGCTTCATTGTATCAGAGACGCTGTAGAAGGACAGAGTTCCTGCGTCATAATCCACATACACTCCTATTCTAGAGGAACTCGGCATTGTGGGAATTTTAGTGTCTTTGTTATTGTGCCTGAATGACAATCCGAATAGAGAACAGAACAAACTCCAGGACTGATCATTACATCCAAACACACACTCATCACCACGTCCCTTCCTGCTGATGCTTTTATATGACACAGCTATATAAACCCCAACATTCCCACTCCACTCAACCTCCCAGTAACAGCGTCCACTCACACTCTCTCTACACACAAACTGAGAGTAAATATCAAATCTATCTGGATGATCAGGATACGAATGTTCTGTTTCACTCCGGGTCACCACTTTGTTCTCCTCAGACAGACGGAGGAATTTGTTTACTGTGTTTGGATCCAGTGTGAACTGACAAACATCTGGAGAGGAAACACAAAATAAACCAATTAACATAGAAGAGAGAGAGAGAAAGTGTGTGTGTGTGTGTGTGTAATTATACATACAGTGCTGGCCAAAAGTATTGGCACCCCTGCAATTCTGTCAGATAATACTCAATTTCTTCCAGAAAATGATTGCAATTACAAATGCTTTGATATTAAAATGTTCATTTAATTTGTCTTCAATGGAAAACCACAAAAAGAATTGTCAAAAAGCCAAATTGGATATAATTCCACACCAAACATAAAAAAGGGGGTGGACAAAAGTATTGGCACCCTTTGAAAAATCATGTGATGCTTCTCTAATTTGTGTAATTAACAGCACCTGTTACTTACCTGTGGCACATAACAGGTGGTGGCAATAACTAAATCACACTTGCAGCCAGTTAAAATGGATTAAAGTTGACTCAACCTCTGTCCTGTGTCCTTGTGTGTACCACATTGAGCATGGAGAAAAGAAAGAAGACCAAAGAACTGTCTGAGGACTTGAGAAGCAAAATTGTGAGAAAGCATGGGCAATCTCAAGGCTACAAGTCCATCTCCAAAGACCTGAATGTTCCTGTGTCTACCGTGCGCAGTGTCATCAAGAAGTTTAAAGCCCATGGCACTGTGGCTAACCTCCCTAGATGTGGACGGAAAAGAAAAATTGACGAGAGATTTCAACGAAAGATTGTGCGGATGGTGGATAAAGAACCTCGACTAACATCCAAACAAGTTCAAGCTGCCCTGCAGTCCGAGGGTACAACAGTGTCAACCCGTACTATCCGTCGGCGTCTGAATGAAAAGGGACTCTATGGTAGGATACCCAGGAAGACCCCACTTCTGACCCAGAGACATAAAAAAGCCAGGCTGGAGTTTGCCAAAACTTACCTGAGAAAGCCAAAAACGTTTTGGAAGAATGTTCTCTGGTCAGATGAGACAAAAGTAGAGCTTTTTGGGAAAAGGCATCAACATAGAGTTTACAAGAAAAAAAAACGAAGCCTTCAAAGAAAAGAACACGGTCCCTACAGTCAAACATGGCGGAGGTTCCCTGATGTTTTGGGGTTGCTTTGCTGCCTCTGGCACTGGACTGCTTGACCGTGTGCATGGCATTATGAAGTCTGAAGACTACCAACAAATTTTGCAGCATAATGTAGGGCCCAGTGTGAGAAAGCTGGGTCTCCCTCAGAGGTCATGGGTCTTCCAGCAGGACAATGACCCAAAACACACTTCAAAAAGCACTAGAAAATGGTTTGAGAGAAAGCACTGGAGACTTCTAAAGTGGCCAGCAATGAGTCCAGACCTGAATCCCATAGAACACCTGTGGAGAGATCTCAAAATGGCAGTTTGGAGAAGGCACCCTTCAAATCTCAGGGACCTGGAGCAGTTTGCCAAAGAAGAATGGTCTAAAATTCCAGCAGGGCATTGTAAAACACTCATTGATGGTTACCGGAAGCGGTTGTTCGCAGTTATTTTGTCTAAAGGTTGTGCTACCAAGTATTAGGCTGAGGGTGCCAATACTTTTGTCCGGCCCATTTTTGGAGTTTTGTGTAAAATGATAATTGATTTGACTTTTTTTCCATTCTCTTTTGTGTTTTTTCATTGCAAGCTAAATAAATGAAGATATTAATACCAAAGCATTTGTGATTGCAATCATTTTCTGGAAGAAATTGAATATTATCTGACAGAATTGCAGGGGTGCCAATACTTTTGGCCAGCACTGTATGTCTAAGTGTGTGTGTGTGAGTGTGAAACTAGACACACAAATGCTACACAAACACATACAAACCCTACACATATACACAGACACTACACAATCACACACATACAAACCCTACACATACACACAGACACTACACTATCACACAAAAACATACAAACCCTACACATACACACATACACTACACAATCACACACATACAAGCCCTACACATACACAGACACTACACAATTACACAAACATGCAAACACACACATACACACAGACACTACAGAATCACACACATACACACCCTACACATACACACAGACACTACACAATCACACAAACATGCAAACACACACATACACAAAGACAATACACAATCACACAAATACTAATACTACACAATCACACAAACACATACAGACTTTACACATACACACAAACACTACACAATCAAACACACATACACAAAGACACTACACAAACACACGCATACAAACACACACATACACAAAGACACTACACAAACCCTACACATACACCAAACACTACACAATCACACAAACAAACGTTACACATACACACAGACACTACACAATAACAGACACTACACAATCACACAAACACTACACCATCACACAAATACACATTTAAACCCAACACATACACACAGGCACTACACAATCACACAAATACACACATACAAACAATACACAGACACTACACAATCACTACACAATCACACAAACACACACATGCAAACCCTACACAAACACACAGACACTACACATTTACACACACACATACAAACCCTGCACATACACACAGACACTACACAATCACACAAACACACACATACAAATACATACACACAGACACTACACAATCAAACACACATACACAAATACACTACACAAACACACAATCACACAAACACACACATACAAACACACATACACAAATACACTACACAATCACACAAACATACACACAAACAAACCCTACATATACAGACAAACCATACACACACAGACACTACACAATCACACAAACACACACATTTAAACCCAACACATACACATAGGCACTACATAATCACTACACAAAAATACACACATACAAACACTACACATAACACAAACACACACATACAAACCCTACACATACATACAGACACTACACAATCACACACACACAGGAACTACACAATTACAAACACATACACAGACACTACACAATCACACAAACACACACATACAAACCCTGCAAATACACACAAACCCTACACATACACACAGACACTACACAATCACACAAACACACACATAAAATCCCTACACATACACACAGGCACTACACAATCACACAAATACACACATACAAACAATACACAGACACTACACAATCACACAAACACACACATACAACCTACACAAACACACAGACACTACACAATCACACAAAAACATACAAACCCTACACATACACACATACACTACACAATCACACACATACAAACCCTACACATACACAATCACACATACACACACATACAAACGCTGCAAATACACACAGACACTACAGAATCACACACATACACACCCTACACATACACACAGACACTACACAATCACACAAACATTCAAACACACACATACACAAAGACAATACACAATCACACAAATACTAATAATACACAATCACACAAACACATACAGACTTTACACATACACACAAACACTACACAATCAAACACACATACACAAAGACACTACACAAACACACGCATACAAACACACACATACACAAAGACACTACACAAACACACACACAAACAAACCCTACACATACACCAAACACTACACAATCACAAAAACACACACAAACAAACGTTACACATACACACAGGCACTACACAATAACAGACACTACACAATCACACAAACACTACACCATCACACAAATACACATTTAAACCCAACACATACACACAGACACTACACAATCACACAAACACACACATACAAACCCTACACAAACACACAGACACTACACATTTACACACACACATACAAACCCTGCACATACACACAAACACTACACAATCACACAAACACACAAACACACACATACAAATACATACACACAGACACTACACAATCAAACACACATACACAAATACATTACACAAACACACACACAAACAAACCCTACAAATACACACAGACACTACACAATTAAACACACATACACAAAGACACTACACAATCACACAAACGCATGCAAACACACATACACAAAGACACTACACAATCATACAAACACACATACACAAATACACTACACAATCACACAAACATACACACACAAACAAACCCTACATATACACACAAACCATACACACACAGACACTACACAATCACACAAACACACACATTTAAACCCAACACATACACATAGGCACTACATAATCACTACACAAAAATACATACATACAAACCCTACACAACACAAACGCACACATTCAAACCCTACACATAACACAAACACACACATACAAACCCTACACATACATACAGACGCTACACAATCACACACACACACACACAGGAACTACACAATTACAAACACATACACAGACACTACACAATCACACAAACACACACATACAAACCCTACACAAACACACAGACACTACACATTTACACACACACATACAAACCCTGCACATACACACAAACACTACACAATCACACAAACACACACATACAAATACATACACACAGACACTACACAATCAAACACACATACACAAATACATTACACAAACACACACACAAACAAACCCTACAAATACACACAGACACTACACAATTAAACACACATACACAAAGACACTACACAATCACACAAACGCATGCAAACACACATACACAAAGACACTACACAATCATACAAACACACATACACAAATACACTACACAATCACACAAACATACACACACAAACAAACCCTACATATACACACAAACCATACACACACAGACACTACACAATCACACAAACACACACATTTAAACCCAACACATACACATAGGCACTACATAATCACTACACAAAAATACACACATACAAACCCTACACAACACAAACGCACACATTCAAACCCTACACATAACACAAACACACACATACAAACCCTACACATACATACAGACGCTACACAATCACACACACACACACACACAGGAACTACACAATTACAAACACATACACAGACACTACACAATCACACAAACACACACATACAAACCCTGCAAATACACACAAACCCTACACATACACACAGACACTACACAATCACACAAACACACACATAAAATCCCTACACATACACACAGGCATTACACAATCACACAAATACACACATACAAACAATACACAGACACTACACAATCACTACACAATCACACAAACACACACATACAAACCCTACACAAACACTACACATTTACACACACACATACACTACACAATCACACAAACACACACATACAAATACATACACACAGACACTACACAAACACACATACACAAATACACTACACAAACACACACACAAACAAACCCTACACATACACACAGACACTACACAATTAAACACACATACACAAAGACACTACACAATCACACAAACAAACGCATGCAAACACACGTACACAAAGACTACACAATCACACAAACACACACATACAAACACACATACACAAATACACTACACAATCACACAAACACACACACAAACAAACCCTACACATACACACAAACCATACACACACAGACACTACACAATCACACATTTAAACCCAACACATACACATAGGCACTACACAATTACTACACAAAAATACACACATACAAACCCTACACACATAGGCACCACACAATCACACAAACATACAAACCATACATATACATACAGACACTACACAATCACACACACACACACAGATACTACACAATCACACAAACCACAAACGTTTAAACCCAACACATATACACAGGTACTACACAATCACACAAAAGCTACACACATACAAACCCTACACACACAGACTTTACAAAATCCCACAGACACTACACAATCACACAAACACACACATGCAAACCCTACACATACAAACATACTCTACACAATCACACAAAAATACACATACACACAGACACTACACAATCAAACAAACACACATATACAAACATACACTACATAATCACACATACAAACACACAGACACTACACAATCAAACACACACATACAAATCCTACAAATACAAACATACACTACAAAAACACACACATACAAACACACACACACTACACAATCAAACACACATATACAAATCATACACATACAAACATACACTACACAAACACACAGAGACTACACAATCAAATACACACATACAAATCATACACATACAAACATACACTACACAAACACACATGCAAACTTTACAGACACTAAACAATCACACACACACATACAAATCTTACACATACACACAGACACTACACAATCACACAATTAAACACATTCAAACCCTACACGTACACAGACACTACACAATGACACACACATCCATACCCTACCCATACAAACAGACACTACACAATCACACAAACTCAAACAAACCCTACACATACACACAGACACTACACAATCACACAAACACATACATATAAACCCTACACATACACACAGACACTACACAATCACACAAATAAATTACAAAAACACATTCACACAGACACTACATTCACTGAGACTCTGGATCTCTCCTGAAAGAAAATCTCTTGGATCAGAATTATACAGACAGAAGTTTAAATGATTGTTTTAGTTGTTTTAACTTCATGACCTCTATTTCAAGTTCTTAGTGATTTTAAATAACTATTGAAGATAAGTACATGGAACAGTGGTCTTTAGCAAGGTCTCAAAATGTTCCTAATCTGAGGATTCTGAATGATTCACCACTGTCCAAACAAATTCCAAAATAAACCAAAAAGTAATTGTAACATATCAGTCTGAAAAAAGTTACAAAGCCAATCCTAATGTATTAGTACTGCAGTGAACCACAGTAAGAGTCATGATATCCATATGACACTTGGAACAGTTAAGATACTTCAAGAGCTCATCAATGTCTCATCGAGGAAAACATACAAGAACCCAAACAAACATTTAGGAAACTGCAGGACCTGCTGACCTCAATTTAGATCTGATTGAATGATTCCAGTATTAGAAGGAGACTGAACACAAATAAAATCCATGGGAGAGTCACAAGGTAAAATCACTGTTAACTAAGAGGAACATAAAGCCTCGCCTCTCATTTAGCAATATAAGAACCTTAATGACCCTCAAGCCTTTTGGCGATGATGTTCTGTGAATTGATGAGTCAGAATTCTTATACTTGCAATGAAGCTATAACAGCATTTTACAATAAAAAATCTTACTAACAGTCAGTCATGGTTGTGGTTGTGTGATGGTGTTTCAGGGCTAAAGAATGTCTGGTCATCAGTTCATGATTTAAAGATTAAACACTTGTGTAAAACAAAAACACAACAATTCCAAATAACAAGAGCAGATCTTTGTTAAATTAAATCTAAGGAAATAAAGTTTAGGTTTTGGACTTAATCAGATTTAGACTTAGATTTAGACCAAACTGAGCTGCTGTAGCATCTGAACTGACAAATCTGTAAAAATACAGATAACTGGGGGTGCAAATACTTTTTCACTGCACTGTGTATGTTTGTGTGCTTGTGAGAAACTTACAGTGTAGAAAATCTTCTCTGATTTTAAGTTCAGTAGGCAGAGTGATCCAGACTTTCTTCACTGCAAAAAAAATGAACAAAATGGGGATTTGATTGTTTTGTTTGATGTTTGAGTACCGAAGCATTTTGGAGACAATGGAACACTGAGGGCTTGAACTCACCTTCATCTGGTATCTTCGCACACTGCTCTTTGCAGAATTCTTCTACTTTCTCTCTCAGCTGAGATACAGACTTTGTAACATCATCAAATGAGGGGAAAGGACTGATTGTGATGGCGGCTGATTCTGCAGATCCAGCAGGAGCCGAGAGAGATTGAAAATTCTACATCCAGACAAATAATGTTCACAGAGAAACAACAAGATGATGATGAATCACAAATAATAGACGACTGACATGAAGCACAGAGTGATGTTTCTCCAAATAACATTAACAGTATTTCATGATCTCTCAAAAAAGCTGATTCGGATTCTTACAATTTCTTAGAACCCCGAGTGTTACGACTTTATGGGTCATAATGTGTCTTGTGTAGAGGGGGGTTTCCCTATGTTATAGAGTTGTGGAAGATGAACAAAGATGCGCAAAGCTACCATCAGGGGTGAGACGCCTTTAAATGCTTTGCTGTTGCGTTTCCGGCTCTCCCCAACATGTCTGAATGAATGAAAATAATCGAGTTTAAAAGACCAAACTTCTTGACGAAAGGCATCAACGTTTTAAAGATTTTGAGTTTAGGGGACGTCAAGTTACAAGATACCGCTGTAATTTATTACTTGGACTGGTGCAGCAATAATATAATTATTTTTAGTGCTGTTACCTGGAGGAAATGGACGGGATCCTCTGTGTGTGAAAGCTGTTCCAGTTCAGCATCTTTCCTCTTCAGCTCTACAATCTGCTGCTCCACCTGCTTCAGGACTTTTTCAGCTCGACTTACTTCTGCTGTCTCTCGATCTCTGATCAGATCTTTTAGCTCAGAGCATCTTCTGTTAATTGAGTTGATTAGTTCAGTACAGATCCTCTCAATGTTCTTCACTGCTGTCTGTGCAGAACACTGTTAGAGGATTTAGAAAGAGGAAAACGTTTCTCACTCAGATATTTGTCCATCCTTCACATTCATATGTAGCTTACTGGCCAGACTAAGACTTATCACTCATAGCTTGGTGATGGTGCTAAATGACTTGATTTTTCATACTCTTGTAAATGTTACCATCATCATCATGTCCATATGATGCAGTATTTCATACTCTACTTCCCGAATATAAGAGAAAGTTCCAGTTTTACCTTCCACCTTAAACTCCAGCACTTCTTCAGTGTTCATCATCACTTTAGTTTTTACTGCATTTATCAGCATGTTATATTTCCTCACAGATTTTGATACAAAACATCTGCTCCTGTATGTCCTTAATTCAAAATTATATGTCTGGATTAAATCTAATAAAAATAAAAAAACACCATATGTACTGTAACATGTGCTGGTGGTAGCATACTGTTACAGAAATTATTTTGAGTATCAGTAAACATTATTAGCACAACCTCAGAATTGTTGTACAGCATCAATCATCAACTAACCAGGCATAATTTAAATATTTTTTAAATTCATTAACAAAATTGCTCCATCACTTGCAAAGTTACCTGAGATATAAAATATCTCATTTTTAATGGAGATTGGTTTTATGGAGGAGAGTCGGACTGATCCTGAGAGCTTTTTGTTTATAAAACTTACCTTGTGAGACTCCACAGCGTTTATCAGTTCACAAAGTTCCTTCTCTCTGTTCTGGATTTTCTCCTGGAATTTTCTCTGGATCTCCAGCAGCTGCTTCTACACAAAATAATTTAGGATTTACTTGTATTGTGTACGAGCACCACATAAACAATGTCAGTGTAAATGCTAATGAGTTGTTACTTGTTAAAGAGAGCTGTATAATATTTTTACCTGTTTCTCAGTTCTTTCTGCTGCAGCTGATATTGTATCATGTCCTTTATGATCCATGGTGCACAACACGCAGATACACTGCTGATCAGTACGACAGTAAACCTCCAGCAGTTTATCATGCTGAGAGCAGATCTGATCCTGGAGTCTTCTGGAAGCCTTAACCAGCTTGTGCTTCTTATAAGACAGAATTTGATAATGAGGCTGAAGGTGAGTTTCACAGAAAGAGGCCAAACACACCAGACAGGATTTTACAGCTTTGGATTTTGTCCCAGTGCAGGAATCACAATCCACATCTTCAGGTTCAGAAAAACAGTGACCAGGATGTGGAGCTTGAAGTTCTGTTTTCTTCAGTTTCTCCACAACTCCAGCCAGCATGGTGTTTCTCCTCACAACAGGTCTTGGAGTGAAGGTTTGTCTACACTGTGGACAGCTGTATGTTCCCTTATCATCCTCCCAATCCCAGCAGTTGTTAATACACACCATACAGAAACTGTGTCCACATGGAATAGCAGCTGGATCCTTCAGTGTTTCCAGACAGACTGAACAGCTGAACTCATCCTGAGTTACTGAAATTTTGGACTCCATTTTTCTACACGTAAACAGAAACAAAAAAGTTATTCACAGCAGCTCAGACTTCCTGGTTTCTTTTGTGAGTGTTATGTTCATGTTTACGTTTCTCAATTTCTGTTAATTAAAAAAAAAATTTTATGACCTATTGTACTCATGCTGTGGGACTTTTAATTTGCAATGTTGTTGTAGTAAGTAGTACAAGTGACTAGTTAATTACTACAACCTTCGTTATATGAAAATTTGTGTTTTTCAATTGTTCTTCTATATTTTATTATTACTGTACCTTTACTGTAGTACATTTTATGATTCGTTATTGTACCCATTCTGTATGACTTTTATAATGCGGTTGTAGTAACTAGTACAAATGACTAGTTAACTACTACATCCTTAACATTTTTTATTACTGTACCGGGTCATTACTAGCATTTGGTGCCATTTGAGTCCCCGTGACATAATATGGTATATTTTGTGTAAAAATGGGCTAATACATATTTTTAAAAGCTTGTCTTACATGATTAACCCCCTCTACCATAGAAAACAATTGTGTTCCCAGGATTATTTAATTTAAAATAATTACTCAATTTTAGCGCAAGAAGGCTAAACTGCCATGTCCCCAATCACGTTTTCTCAAATTCATTTACAAATATAAGTAATAAAAAACAAACAAATTCTACATTTTTCATTATTTTTGTATAGCCTTATTTGTAATATTCCTCACCAAATGTTATTTTTTTGTTATTAATACATTTTTAATACTTAAAGTCTTTAAAATAAGTTGTGTCCCAGAGTCGACTGTCCCACCTGTTACTGTGAAGGAAAATCTGTCTGGACTGTCTTCCTGACTCTTCCTCTAGTCACATGACTCTCAGGAAGTAGCATACATTTTGGAGGATAATCATCTAGAGTAAATATCATTCTTTAATTAATCTTTTTCCAATGTTTTAAAAAGGTTCACTGATGTGGTAAAGCATAACATGTCCACTCTGTTATGCTTATTTATAGAGGAAACTGGTACATTTTTGTAATTTTTACAATATGGTTAATAAACATGTTAAAAATCTTCATCTGTGGTCACCATGAACTAGCCTGTTGTTCATCACATGAGCAGTAATGGTAAGTTTAGAATAAAATGTCCCTCCTGTTACTGTCCACCCTGTTGCTGTTTTGCACAGTGACAGGGTGGACACATAGTAGGGTGGATGTAAGATGAATAGGTGTTTCCAGCAAGTATTGTATTTATTATTAGTGACTTTCTGCTCCATCTCACCTTCCAAGTGGCACAATCACCCAGCTATCTGGGCCCACCTCAGCCCTGTGTTAGACATGGTGAGGGAGAGATATCTCCATATCTTCAGTGATGGCCCAGATACTCAATACAAACAGAAGGGCAACTTTTACCTACTATCAAAAGAACCTTTCAAAAAAGGCTTTAAAGACATCAGCTGGAACTTTTTTTTTTTTAAGGCCAGCCTTGGAAAGGGGGCTCCAGATGGTGTTGGGGCTACCCTTAAAGAATCAGCTGACAAATTTGTCCACTATGGAGGAGACATTCCCATTGCAGAGACCATGTTCTTCCATTTAAGGAACATGAACACTTTGGTGGAACTTTTACTTGTGGGAGAAGGAAATGTTTATAGCCTGGGAGAAGACGAAGGCCACATTTCATTGAAGAACTATCACGGCCTGAGGTCATCATGAAAGGCAGTGGTGCATTGTCAACAACGATGGTGAACCCTACCCAGGAATCATTCTGGAGGTTGAAGAATGGGGCAAACAAGTTCTATTGGCCAAGTCCACGAGAGGATATTAGCTGGTACAGGGATGAACAGATTATATGCCTGATGAAAGAGCCACAACCTTTAAATAAACTAGAGAAGACAGTGTGGAATTTCCTAGAAAAACACTTGGGCTGCTGGGTTGTTACATAACGTACTGTTGCTGAAACATCTATGAGATCACTAGACTGAAAAATGTTCCTGATAATTACTTTAGGTGTTCAGTACATTTGACGGTTGAAGGTGGGGGGTCAGGGTGGGGGACACGAGTTGCTCTTTTTTTGTGATGTACTGTTGTTCACTGGTATGATGTCCAACCTGTTGATGAAATTAACATTCATTGATTTAAATGAAATCAATTAAAATGGAGCCAAATTCCACTGAAATTCCTTTTTATTCTAAAAGAAATGTATTCAAATTACATTGTGCCTTAAAAATACAACATATCTGTTTTTAGATAATGCTTGTTTATTAATTCATTCTTAAAATACATTTGCAGGCTAAAGTGAGGGACATTTAAGCTCTTAAAAAATGTAAATATTGCAATAACTGTGCATTCAAAACACTTAATAATAAAGACGAGAACGTCCTGTAACAGGGGAGACATTTGTCCTATGTCAACTATGTCCTATGCAAATATTTTGGTCAAAATTATTAGAGTATAATATCCTGAGCTGGACTAATATATATTTCTTATAGTTTAACAAGCCCTCCTTCAGATAAAATGATAAAATTATGGAAAGTTTTGCATTTTTGATAGAAAGTTACCAAGCTGAAATGGCACCAAATAGTAGGAATGACCCTACCCATACTGTAGGGTTTGTTTCTGTAATTTAAGTGTAGTGGGTGGTACATGTCACTAGGTAACTCTTGCATCTTTTATTATATTATATATGTTATATATGTTTGTAGAATTGTTGACACTAGGGGTGGGCGATATGGCCCTAAAATAATATCACGATATTTCAGGTTATTTTTGCGATAACGATATTTTTGGCGATATAACAAAACACTGAAAAATATTTTATTTATTTCAAGAAAACACTATTGCAAAAAAAATAATGTTCAGGTTTGATTTAGAATTAATATAAGTTTCAAACACTTCGTAGAAAAATGTAAGAAGTATGTAAGAATTACGCACACTTTTCTGAATTTTGTCTTTCCAATAAAAATAATGTAACAATGTAATGGCGGAGTCAGACAATTTTCATAGGGGTGGCCAGACTGACCATTGCTCACACACAGGGGTCACACAGAAACTGATACCTTTTTCTTATGTAGTCACTCACTCATTTACCTATACAGGCAGTGAATGCCATGTAGAATTACATCACGAAGACCCGCATAATAATAATAATAATAATACGCTTTTTTTCTTTTCATTTTCCCTGACAAGTGAAAAACCAAAATATAGCAACCTTAACATTATGAGGAAGAAAGATATTCCTTTGCAATACTTTATCATTTGGCTGCCAACTTGTGTGTAATGATGAGACTCATTTGAACCCCAGAGCATGCCAGTGTGAATGTATGGTAAACTAAGTTTAATTTTCTTTCAACAATATGATACAGACTGACCAACACTATTAAGCCAAATCAGCATTGAAAATTGACTTTACTTTAATAGCCTTCTACAATGCTGGAGCTTCTTAAAACGGAATATTTTCTTTTAAATAGAAGTGTTATTTAACTGCTATTAAATTGTTTCCCAACAAAATCCGCCCAATTTGGTGGATAACCGCCCAATCTGGCAACACTGGAACGAGCAGAGCCCGGTGGCGCCTTTACTTGTAGCGCGCCACAATTACTACTAAGTACAGTAGTAGTAGTGCTAAGTAGCAGTAGTAATACTTCTGTGTTGGTGGTTGACATTAATGTTAAGAGTATTCCTGCACTGTTTGGTGGAGGTGCGCTGTTGAATTGAATCCCTGTGCAGAAATACTTCCGCAAAAAAGTCGCCGGCAAAGCGGTGGTTGGGGTTTGGGTTGCCAAATATTAATTTATGGTGGACTTGGAGTTTGTGGAACGAGCTCCTCCACTGCAGAGCCGCTTTCCGCCATACTCGTTGCTGTGCCCAAATGATCCACGTAACGAACGTACGCCATTTGCGTAGCTGTGTGACGTCATTACGTAAACAACGCAGAATATCGCTGTTATCACGATATGGGATTTTTTTATCGTTTTAAAAATTATACCGGTATTATCGTAAACGATACGATATAGCACACCCCTAGTTGACACTACATATTGTTACTGTACCCATACTGTAGGACTTTATACAGTTGTATTGAATGGTACATGCCACTGGGTAATAACTACACCTCGGCTTCATGCACTTTGTAGACGCTCCCTTAGCACTTCCTTATCATTTCAACACAGATGAACCTCACATTTAAAAAATAACAGAAAATAAACATTTACAGAAAAAACTTTTTAACATATTTGATTGTAGTTTGTTCCTTGTTTACTGCAGAATCAGTTAATGCAGTTTCACTCATTTTTGGATGTTTATTAGCCGAGAACGAGCCGAAAGAAACTCGAATGTCAGGCGAATGTCCAAGACTTCCTGGTTTAGTTCGTGAGTGTTCTGTTCAAAACAAGTGCGTTTAAATCAAATCAACAATCTGAACTACATAAAGTAACAATACACAGTAATGTACAGAAGTGTGGAAATGTATAAACTCACCTGCGTTCATCAACTTCAATTATCAACAAAACTACAAACACAGACACGGAACAGATCCACACTCTAACGGTACAGAATCAGATCAGTTTCACTTCTGCTGAACTTCTTCTTCTTCTTTTGTGTTTATTGGCGGTTGGCATACCAGCTTAAAGGTGCATTACCGCCACTTACTGTTTTGTGTTTGGAACAGAAGATTGTACAGAAGGAAGGAGGGAAATAAAATAAAATAAATAAAATAATAAAATAATAAAATAAATAAAATAATAAAATAAAATAAAATAAAATAAAATAAAATAAAATAAAATAAAATAAAAATACATAAATACATAAATACATAAAGAAACACATAAAAAATAAATAAAAAAAATAAAAAAAAATAATAAAAAATAATATACCACATTTCTGTTAGATTCTTTCCGCTAGAGCTGTTTCTGTTAAGAACTTGATGTAATAACTTATCCTCCCTACCTCTTTTCCTAAGAGTCCTGATAATGAAAGATCATTATGTTTTGCCCGCTGTACTGATTCAAACAGTTGTGTTCTGTTGGTACTATATTGCTTACAATTATGGAGTGTCACGTGGGAAGAAAGGGACACAAATGCAGAAGTAAAATTATATAAAAAGATATTTTATTTAATTAATAAGGACAACAGAAAAGGTAAACAGCTAACATAAAACAAAACAAAACCCAATCGGAAACTCCGACGGAAGCTGACAAACACCGATCTGAAACAAGAGAAAAACAAATGAGAAAGGTTAAGCAACGGTAGAGTGTGGATTCGAACCGGGGATGCTGGCGTGACTACCGATTACTTTCCGGAGTTGCCACCCAGCGGTTGCAGAATCCAATGTTCCGTTTAACTAACGGCACTGATGCCGGAATTACTACCACGCTAAAACAGCGCGGAGTGAAAGCCGCTAAAGCTAAAGTTAGCGTTTTAAAGAGACAGCGATAAAGAGTCTACCCAGCAACTACACGAGAGCTGGGCAGCTGTAGAGAGTGTGGATTCGAACCGGGGATGTTGGCGTGACTACCGAGTACTTTCCGGAGTCGCCACCCAGCGGTTGGAGAATCCAATGTTCTGTTTAACTAAAGGCACTGATGCCTAGGATATAACCAGCGCTAATAGAGCACTGAGTGAGACCGCTAAGCTAATGCTAGCGCTGAAACAAACAGCAGTTCGAGGACTGCGCGGCGTCGCACCACACTATTTCTAAGAGGCAGAAAGAAAACCCTCACTACCTCAAACCTTGCGGTTTTACTTACCCTAATGGCCTAGCGCCACCAGGGCTACCACCTATGGCTAAACAACAGTGTGGACGAGCTGCCACAAGAGACCACAAAACAAACAAAGGTGCGACACCCACTGCTGTGTAGAGCTGGCTTAAATAGCCAGCCCCACAGCTGTGGGTGATCAGCACTAATTGGGAGGTCTGGTATAAGAGCCCTTTGTTTGCTGAGCTCTGTAACGTCTGTTTCGCTGGGAACCCGGGGCACGTTCACCAGCTACCACAGACCTCGTTATATGGAGTATATGTTCTACTGTTTCGGGTTCTTTACAAAAGCTACACCTTCCGGTTGGGTGTTTGCCTATTTTCCATAAAGTATAGTTAAGTCCTGTGTGACCTATTCTTACATGTGTGATGATGTTTTCTTCTCTCCTTCTAGAACCTGCCATCCTCCCATCGCCAACCTGTCTTTGAATATTGTACATATGTCTTTCAGTTTCAACAAAATCCCAATGCTCCGGCCATATTGCATATGTACATGTGCTAATTATGGCCTTAACTTCATTTTTGCTCAAAGGTACCGGTAGATTTATTTGTTTTAATCTAAGGGTTTGTTTGGCTAGGATATCTACTGTTTCATTTCCCTCCACTCCTACATGGGCAGGAACCCACAGAAAGCTGGTGGATATACCTTTATCTTTCAAATTGTGTAACATATAGAATATTTTGTTAACAATATCTGTCCTGGCTGAGGATTTACCATACTTTATGCTTATCAGAGCTGAAAAACTGTCCGAAAGAATAACTGTATTATTTATTTCCCTTTTTCTATCAATTGTAGTGCTAAAAATATGGCCAATAATTCTATGGGGTATACTGCCAGATGGTCTGATGTCCTTTTCTTAATATGTATATTATTTATTGGTATATACACTGCCACACCTGTAATTCCTGTTTTGGGGTCTTTGGAACCATCTGTAAACACGAGAATAAAGTTTGAGTAATATCTATCTATGTATTTCTGTACTATGTCGCATGCAAAAATTTGTTTTTTAATTCTTTCTGAAGGTTAAGATCTACCTTTGGCAAGGGAAATAGCCAAGGAGGAATGTGGGATATTGGTACTGTGGGACTATACTGTAATTTATGTAATCCCATGCTTCTTGCCTTTGCATTGCCAATCCATCCAAAACTTTTATAATTTGTCTTATTGTGTTCCCAGCAATTTCTTATTATATTCTTGGCAGGATGTGTATCCCATTGTCCCTGTAGATTAGCCCAGTATGTCATCATTAGCTTAATTCTTATTCTTTCTCCCATTTCCACTTGCATTGCTGCTAATGGGGATGTTTTGAATGCTCCACTACATATTCGCAATGCCTGGGCTTGTAATGTGTCTAGTTGCTTAAGGTTT
>NW_026947158.1:0-31400 GCF_030014385.1 Trichomycterus rosablanca | reverse complement strand
ACTGCACTAAACAGTTGGTATATCCTGCACTATTTTGGCCCTTTCATAATGCAGCATCAACGCTCTGTTAGTACATTACAATTTACAAAGGTTAAAGGAGGGTCTTTCATCAGGGGAATTAGCTCAAATGGTAGAGCGCTCGCTTAGCATGCGAGAGGTAGCGGGATCGATGCCCGCATTCTCCAGGTTTTAAATTTATGTAGAGAAACAGATGGACTACAGTCAGTAATTGTAGAACTACAAAGTGCTTCTATATGGTAAGTGGAGCTGATAAAATGAACAGTGAGTTTAGAAACAAAGAGGTTTTTTTAATGTTATGTTCTAACCTGTAATAAATTGCATTTCTCAAAATGTCCACTAGGTGGAGGCAAACCGCAAATTACAGAAACAGTGGCCACATTTCATGTAAATCACGCTGACCTGTTAGAATGAGGGGAGATGTACCAGTATGCACTGTGCGAACAACTGGTAGATCGCGATCGACGTATTGGGCACACCTGATGTATAACAACTGTACTTTTGGTAACCCCTTTGGTGTCCTTCTAAGGAATTGCTCCTGATAACTAGGGCTGGACGATATGGCTAAAATTTATATCACGATATAACTCCTAATTTCGGTCGATACGATATAATTCCGATATCGATATGAATAACACAAATGTCAGAAAAACTGCAAAAAACACCAAAATTGGATGGCGGTACCTGCAAACCTCTTTTCTGGTTTCTGGCAAGAAATACAAGCTGAATACACCACTGAATTAGTCCTTCATCTCTTATCAGCTATTTCGTCTGCTTCTTTTTCAACTGTGGACAGTGGCGGAGCCGGACAATTTCCATAGGGGTGGCCAAACTGAGACCATTGCTCACACAGGGGTGGCACAGAAACTGTCTGATACCTTATTTTTGTATGTGGCTAGTAGCTGTTGATCTAGTAGTGTTTTGGTCACTCACTCGTTTACCTATGGCAGTGAGTACCATGTAGAATTACATCAAGCCTAGCATAATAAGCTTTTAATTTTTTCTCATTTTCCCTGTGAAAAACTAAAATATAGCCTATAACCTTAACAGAATTTCAAAGATATTCCTTTGCAATACTTCATTTGATTGCAAACTTGTGTGTACTGATGAGACTTATTTGAACCCCAGAACAGGCCAGTGTGAATGCATGGAAAACATGTATCATGTTCTTTCTTTCAAGAACATGATACATTCTGACCAACACTATTAAGCCAAATCAGCATTGAAAATTAACTTTACTTTTAGTAGCCTTCTACAATGCTGGGGCTTCTTAAAACTGAATATTCTCTTTTCAATAGAAGTGTTATTTAAATGCTATTAAATAGTTTTTGGGAAAAAAAACCGCCCAATTAGGAGGAAAACAGCCCAATCTGGCAACAGTGGAACGCAAATATCCCGTTGGTGCTTTTATTCGTAGCGCGCCACAACTAATAAGAAGTAGTAGTAATAACTGGTATTAGTACTCAGTAGTATTAGTACTCAGTACTATTAGTACTCAGTAGTACTACTTCTTCTGTAATTGTGTTGGTGGTTGACATTTATGTTGAGTGTATTACTGCACTGTTTTGATGGAGAACTACTCGCTTGCGGTGCGCTGTTGAATTGCGTCCCTGTGGGAACACCTGCGAGCAGAAATGCTTCCGCAAAAAAGTAACACGGGCAAAGCGCGCTGACGTTATGCATATCGATCGAATTTGTTTAAAAATCATATCACCGTTATTGAAACATTTTCTATCGCGATATATATCGATATCGAATTATTGTCCAGCACTACTGATAACTTTTATTGTTTATTGAAACACAACATTTCCATCACAGATCTGCTTCAAAATTTGTAAGGTCAGTTATCAGATCTTGTATTTCTAAATTAAACTGTAATGAGTGACATTATGAGTTTTAATTAACATATCCTCCTGAGACAGAGCAATTCATTTTTGTCCCCTGTGGGAACATGTGTCCGAGATCTCTAACACAAGCACCATTGATGCAATCCATTTGAGTACTACTGTACTTTATAGAGTACACCCTGGGCTTTTTAGTAATGTCACATTTGTGGGTGTGTGGCAGCTCATGATCTTTCTTGTAATCTTTTCCTAATAATCAAATAGTTTTAAAAGATTTAAAAAATGTACAGCAATTTTATTCAATGTCCTTTGTAGTGGACAGCAGGACTTTCTACCCCCTGTATTTAGCCTATTTCTATACAAGGAAGCAGAAGGCTAAGTAAGACAGAGAAGATTTTATTACAAATTTATGCAGGAGAGTCAGATTTAAGGGGAGGCTTGGTGGGTCGCACTGTCACCTCACAGCAAGAAGGTCCTGGGTTCAAGCCCCAAGCGGGGCGCTCTGTGTCCTTTCTGTGTGGAGTTTGCATGTTTTTCCAGTGTCTGCGTGGGTTTCCTGGGGTTAATTGGAGACACTGAATTGCCCTATAGGTGAATGGGTGGGGTGTGTGTGTGTCTCCCCTGCAATAAGACACACACAGCAGCGCTTCTGGAGTTTTTAAACACTGTTACTGCTGGACTGACAATAGTCCACCAACCAAAAACATCCAGCCAACAGTGCCCTGTGGGAAGCGTCCTATGACCACTGATGAACGTCTAGAAGATGACCAACTCAAACAGCAGCAATAGATGAGCGATCGTTTCTGAATTTACATCTACAAGGTGGACCAACTAGGTAGGAGTGTCTAATAGAGTGGACAGTGAGTGGACACGGTATTTAAAAACTCCAGCAGCGCTGCTGTGTCTGATCCACTTATACCAGCACAGCACACACTAACACACCACCACAGTGGTAGCCTAGTGGGTGGAGCTTTGGGCTATTACCCAGAATTGGCGGTTTAAATCCAGGCTCTGCTATGCAGCCACTGTTGGGTCCTTGCCCTTAACCCTGTCTGCTCCAGGGGTGCTGTACGATGGCTGACCCTGCACTCTGACCCCAGCTTCCAAACAAGCTGGGATATGCAAAGAAATAATTTTATTGTACTATGTCTATAACAAATAAAGTATGTCTATATCTTTATATCTACCATGTCACTGCAGTGCTGAGAATCATCCACCACCTAAATAATACCTGCTCTGTGGTGCTCATGTCAATAATTGTAGAACTACAAAGTGCTCCTATATGGTAAGTGGAGCTGATAAAATAGACAGTGAGTGTAGAAACAAGAAGGTGGTTTTAATGTTATGGTTGATTAGTGTAAACTCACACACTGTTGTATGTGCTTGCATGACTGTAGGACGCGTTTTCAGTGCATTACCGTAATATCCATAAAATGTGTCCTTGCGATTTCAGTGCAGAATAGTTTGTGTAGAGACTGCAGCAGCGGATACTGTGTTTGTTTAGAAATTGTGGTCATACTTTTTTCAACAAGGTAAGTTTATTAAAATAAACGTTTTTTGTATATTAGCTTCTGGATATTTTCGGATGCTACGGACAAAACTGTGTTGTACTGCTATGATGATACGACTATGTTCCAAACCCTTTTAGACTCTTCCTGGGATGTCAGAGATACCACTTTCGCCCACACCGACTAAGATCCAACTGATCAAATTATGTTTTTTGGGTGGACCATTCTTAGCACTGTAACAGCACTAGCATGTTAGGGTGTGTTTTCTCTGGTATGAGTGTATTAGGTACAGCCTCCTTGTTGGGTTTTAAACTGACTGCATTATTTATTAAGAACTCAAACCCTGTTTGTGCTTGTTGTAGGCTATTCAATCGTCCACTAGATGGCATAATATGAATCCAGTTAATATTGCGTTGGAAAGTTTCATTGCATGCTGATCGGTGTGGAATACAACTGATGTACTGTATGTAGCACTAAGAAGTGGAACGCCTTTTCAGAAGAGTTGAAGCTGTTATAGCTGCAAAGGGTGGGCCGACATCATATTAAACCCTTTGGATTAAGAATGGGAGTCACTCAAGTTCATATGCATGTGAAGGCAGATGAGTAAATACTTTTGGCAATAAAATATTTTTATATTAATTGAAGTTTTACAGGACAACGTATGTTAAAGTTTGTAATTTATGTCACATCCTTGTGAGGATTAAAGCAGGTTGCAGAGTCTGGATAGCTCAGTCGGTAGAGCATCAGGGTCCAGGGTTCAAGTCCCTGTTTGGGCAAGTCATTTATTAATGCGTTGTGTAACCGCTTACACAACGCATTAATAAATGACTTGCCCAAACAGGGATGTTCTGTACTACATGGTTTATTTAGAAAGTTGAAGAATTTGTACTTTGTGAGATATTTTCAAGTGAAATAGCATGTACTTGATCAGCTTGAAATAATAGCACGCTATATGTGTAACATGTTCTCCACCCCAAGTAGTTGTACGCCCAGCTGTTGCAAACAGACTGTAGTAAATAGAGGACAGTTTAAATCTATATTCATGTGCAGCCTAATAATGCTAATAATGCAATATCTAAGAGTTTTAGATATTAATACCCACATATTTTATGTTGAATTACATGCATTATTATTTCAGTCCTTGCTTCACAGAGCTGCTTTGTTATTGCACCGCACTAAACAGTTGGTATATCCTGCACTATTTTGGCTCTTACATAATGCAGCATCAACGCTCTGCTCTGTTAGTACATTACAAAGGGTAAAGGTGGTTTCTTCGTCAGGGGAATTAGCTCAAATGGTAGGGCGCTCGCTTAGCATGCGAGAGGTAGCGGGATCGATGCCCACATTCTCCAGGGCAGAAACATTATGATCATTTAAGGGCATCACGTAATATGAAACTCGTTGCATCATTGCTTACTGAAACGCAGCATCAAAAATCAGGTCAGTCTGTACGTGTTACAAAGACATTTAGGCTCTGTAATTAATCGTTTTGTTTGACTTTTTTAAATTGACAAACATGCAATAACTTTTAATTTTCGAAATTTGTAATGTCTCGTATTTTTAACACCACTTTTTTGTATCGTTACGTGACCTTTTGATTGTTTATTAAGTGAACTGCTTGGTAAAAGATGAACCGCTGATATTCACAACATTCCCTTTTAAAATGCAGCATCAACACTTAAGTCTGTCAGTGTTACAAAGACAGTTTTTTAAAGTTCGTCCTAAAGGCTGAGATGAACGTTTTAAATAAACTGAGTCTGTGATGGTTTAAAAGCAACACATAATATAGAAAAGAGTACATGAGCTGAAACACTTGAAGGCAAAACGGAATATGAACTCGTTGCGTCATTGCTCACTGAAATGCAGCATCAAAAATCAGGTCAGTCTAGGTTCGACTACTGGCTGACTTGGTTACCTCATGGCTTTTTGGTCTCTTTATGGGTATGGGAAGTGGTCATTATTGTAGCGTAAAAGAGAGATTTGCATTTAATTATTGTTTTATAATTAATAGCTTCACGAGGCACCACCAACATTTAGTTGTTTGGTTAGGCTAAATTGTTTCAAAAAACCTAATTCATAACATATCAGTCCCCTTCTGTTGGGGTAAGTACATAAAGCCGATTATTTTTCTCACCGAAGTAATTAAAACCACAGCGCTAAGTTTTGAATCGTTGTAATGTTTATTAAATTAACAAAACATAACACATATAATGACAGTTAATAAGTAAGTGGCATAACTAAGTGGTAATGATAGAAGTATAAATCTGTAGGCGAACTATAACATGAAATTAGTGTATGATTCAAGAGATTTAGAGCCTGATTGAAGCGTATGCTATTGTAACCCATATGAAATATGGAGCTACTAAAACCTCAAAAGTCATTTAAGAGGTGTAATTACTTGTCGTCCCCAAAATAGGGCGCAGTGGTAGAAAAAGACTTTACCTTCGTTAGTTTTTCTCTTTTTGGCTTGATAGATCTTGAGAGATTGCTGCAGACCAGCTGAGCAATATTCGGTACAAAATACTACATAATGGTTTAAAATATTGACTTTTAGCATATATTAGAGCTAATAAACTGTTTTTTTTTTGTTTTTTTTTCAGAGTTCCAGCTATGAACGTGAGGGAGGCGGTTTTCTGTCAAGTAATAAATGTTTGAAACTTCCGTGAGTTTGTTCTGATAGCCTAGCTAGCCACTGTAAAGGAAGAGTACACCTTTCTTTTGAGTTCATACGCTTTTCATTAGAAATGGAAGGAATAAAAAACCAATTGGAGTTATGAGAATGTTCTTTAATGCTTGTCGAAATGATTTAAAAGTAAAGCTATGCTAATCGCTAATGGCTAGTTAGCAAGTAGAATTACTAATAGCGTGGTGGAGCCTTAAAGGCACAGTGCACATATTCTGTTAAGTCATTCAGTTTGGTTAGATTGATACATCTTAATTATTTACAGCACAACTGTGCTATGATTGAATATATTTTGGTTATCATAATGTACATATTAATGGAGTTTAGTGATGGTTCAATTCAAATTCATGTTAAAGGGATAATTGCACATGTTACAGCTAAAAAGTTGGAAAAGAGTAGTAATTCATTAGTCAGTGCTAAAATACCAATACTGAAGTGATGTATGGTAATTCCTTACATGTTAAATGTCAATGTTGCTGTGATGTATGAATGTTAATTAATCATTTGTAGTCAAGGTGCATCCTTAGTTTTTGTACAGTTATAAGATGTTCTGAAATGAAGAAAAGAACTTAATGAGATCTAATTTTAGGGAACATAAAATAATAGGAGCATTCATTGTTCTGCACTATCTGTGTTGATTGGTTTTTCTTAGACGCACAGAAAGACTTGGAGAATTGTGATGGCGAGCCCAGCCCTGTGAAACTGTTGATGGTCGTAGAAGCGGTGTGGCCTACCGTTTACAGAAGACTCCGGATATATCAGAGTTTTTGCCCAGGACCAGATAAGAACCTACTCACACTATTTA
The DNA here is from genome assembly GCF_030014385.1 of Trichomycterus rosablanca. Lineage (NCBI taxonomy): Eukaryota > Metazoa > Chordata > Actinopteri > Siluriformes > Trichomycteridae > Trichomycterus > Trichomycterus rosablanca. The sequence continues at coordinate 24,542 of NW_026947158.1, read as the reverse complement.
CTCTACCTGGGTAAAACAGCCATAGGAAAATACCTTTAATACACACATTCAAGGACTAGAACTTAATTTTTGAATCTATACCTCTTTAAATATAAGGAGTGGTATTGAATTGAAGATCTCTTAACATAATTCTTATTTGTAAGAGCTTATTTATTTCTTTATTTCTAAGGTTTTTTTTGCAGCGCTATATGTGATATTTCATTGCTTGTGTGGCAATAAATGTGTTAGCTGTTTAACTTCACCTTAACTCCTCTCTTGATTTCAAAGTATACCGCTGTTCGAACCTAGTTAAATGTTAGTGCCTTTTTGTTACTGTTATTAGCAAGTGTAGGTGCTACACTATCAATTATTAGTAGAAACAAATTAAACAGGGTAGCGAAGCCAACAATTCACTGTGAGCACCTGAAAAACGTGTACCTGTCCGCTGAAGGAAAACTGCAGGGGAGGGTCCGGAGCCGAATCACCTCAACGTCGGTCGGTTTCTCTGTTCAGGCCCTGATTCATGAACAAATGGCTTTGTCTGCCAGCAGAACTAATCCCAGGCTCCGCGACACAGCAACCGTTGGTTTAAAGTTGTTCAAATCGGACTGAATCGCTTCCCTTTCTTTGTCTTTGCCAGTGCTGTGCTTGCAGTTTCCCATACGGTCCAGCGGTCAGGATTCCTGGTTTTCACCCAGGCAGCCCGGGTTTGACTATTTTTTGCCTAATAGTTCCTCTGCGCCTTGTTGCTGTTGCTCAAGCGTCTTGTTCTGTTGGAACTATGACTGCAGTCTATCAGGGAGCAGCCGACATGAGCCACCAGTGACTGACCGCTGGGAAGCCGTGATCGTATAGTGGTTAGTACTCTGCGTTGTGGCCGCAGCAACCACGGTTCGAATCCGGGTCACGGCACTGTCCTTTTGTATGCCATGCTTGGAAGGTTTCTATGCTCTCCTCCTTTTTGTCTCTCTAACTCCTTGTGTATGGTTCTCTGTACCCCAGATCCAACAATGCAGCTCTGGTCAAGGTGACAAAGGCTTGTCAGAGTGGAAAGAAGTGGCTGATGATGGCGTCAGCTGGTGCTGAGCCTTGCTGTTTCCCATATGGTCTTTTTTTTTTTTATTGGCCTACGGCTCGATCTCGATCCATGGCGACTTGATGGATGAACGATCTGTAGGAATCTGTTACTGTGATTGTGTCGAGCCATCGAGTTGCTGGTCTTCCTCTTCGCCTTGTTCCTTCTATTTTTCCGACCATGATGTCCTTCTCCAGTGATCGCTCTCTTCGTATGATGTGTCCAAAGTAGGCAAGTCGTAGCTTAGGGATCCTTGATTCAAGTGACATGTCTGGCTTGATTTGTTCCAAAATTGATTTGTTTGTTCTTCTGATCCAAGGTATTGATAACATCCTTCTCCAACACCACATTTCGAAGGCGTTGATTCTTCTTCTGTCTTGTTTCTTTATCGTCCAGGTTTCACATCCGTACGTTACCACAGAGAAGACTAAACTATGTACAAGGCGTATTTTCGTCAATTGTGAAATGTTCCTCGATTTGAAGACCTTGTCCAGTGACTTCATTGTTGATTTCCCCATACCTATTCTCCGTCTGATTTCCGGTGTCATTTCCGCATCTTGAGTGATCAACGCTCCGAGTAGGTTGTAGTCCTTTACAACTTCCAGTTCGTCGCCATCCATCTCAAATGTGTCCCGGTCGTATCTGGCAGTAGTCAATGTCTTTGTCTTCTTTGTGTTGAGTAACAGCCCCATGTTCGAGCTTTCCAGCTTGATGCTCCGTAATAAGTCCTTCATTCCATCTGCACTTGTTGTTATCGGAGTTGTATCATCTGCATATCTAAGATTGTTGATGATTCGTCCAGCAATTTTAATTCCTTCTTCTTTTTCAGTTAGTCCAGCCTTCCTGAAAATGGCTTCTGCGTACAAATTGAAGAGAAATGGCGACAGGATGCATCCTTGTCTACTTTGAACCATGCCGTGTCGCCGTGTTCTGTTCAGACTGTTGCTTCTTGGTCGGTATAAAGGTTCCTAATGAGGCTGATCAGATGGCTCGGCACACCCATATCCTTCATGGTAATCCAAAGTTTCTGGTGATCAACACAGTCAAAGGCTTTACTGTAATCAATGAAGCAAAAATAAATCTCCTTGTTGTATTCTTTGGCCTTTTCCATTATCCACCTAATGTTAGCAATCACATCTCTTGTACCTCTGCCCCTCCTGAATCCTGCTTGTTCCTCCGGCAGCTCTCTGTCAAAGGAAAAGGCTTCAACCGTCTTTGTAAGATCTTCAGTAGTATTTTGCTGGCATGATGTATGAGCGCAATAGTACGATAGTTTCCACAGTCAGTAACATCTCCCTTCTTCGGAATAGGAATAAACACTGATCTTGTCCAGTCCTTGGGCCATTTACCAGTTGTCCATATCTGTTGACACAGGCATGTGATTACATCAACTGCTGCTTCAGAAGACTTTATTAGCTCTAGTGGAATATTGTCACATCCAGGCGCTTTGTTGTTTGACAGAAGTGTAATCGCAGCGATGACTTCATCTTTCAGAATGTTTGGCTCTCTATCATTGCCAGTCTCCATTTCTTCCCATATCACTGAGTCGTTCTTATAGAGGTGCTCCGTGTACTCTTTCCATCTTTTCTTGATCTGTTCTGGCTCAGTTCTCATTGGCGTCTTTTAGCATGCCCACTCTTGGTTGAAACTTTCGTCGTATCTCTTTGATCTTTAGGTATACCTTCCTGGTCTTTCCCTTCAGATGTTCACTTTCTGTCTCTGTACATATCTTTTGGTAATAAAGCTCTTTGTCTGTTCGAATGGCTCTCTTTAGTCTTTTACTGATGTTGTCCCTGGCCTGCTTGTTACCTTTTGCCTTTGCCCTTCGTCTTTCTTCAATGATCTTTAGAGTCTCTTCTGTTATCCACGGCTGCTGGGGTCTTTTCTGTCTCTTGTTTATTGACTTGCTAGCTTCTTCGGTAACAATAGTCTTTATATGTGAACCGGTTGTGCAGACTATTCCAGAAAACTTCAGGTATTTTGGTCAAGTCAAAGTTAGGAACAGCCTGTTGTCTAGTCCGTTTGTGCAGCTTGACTCTAATTTTTGATGTTAAAAGTTCATGGTCAGTTCCACAGTCAGCTCCTGGCTGTGTTTTCACGGTAATGATAGACGACCTCCATCTTTGGCAAACACATATGTAGTCAATCTGATTCTTATAGGCCCCATTTGGTGATGTCCATGTGTAGAGTCTCCTTTTGTGATGTTGAAAGAAAGTGTTCATGATGGACAGTTGATTTTTTGTACAAAAGTCAATTAATCTTTCTCCAGCTTCATTTCGTTTGCTAAGTCCAAACTTTCCAACAACAGTTCCTTGTTTGCCATGGCCCACTTTGGCATTAAAATCTCCCATGATAATGAGTAAGTCTTGATTTGGCGTCCTGTCAATTTCCTCTTGAACTTGTTCATAGAATAGTTCAACGTCCTCCTCCTTGGCATCTGTTGTTGGTGAGTAGACTTGTATGACTGTGACATGGATTGGTGCTCCTTGTAGTCGTATCGAGATGACTCTATCGCTGACTGTGTTGTACTTCAGGACAGTATTGGCCAGTCTTCGATTAAGAATAAAGGCAACGCCATTTCGTCTTTGGTTATCATTTCCAGAATAGTAGACCCAATGTTCGTTTGACTGGAAATGTCCGGATTGAGTCCACTTTAGTTCACTAATTCTGAGTAAATCAAGTCCTGTTCTGTCCATTTTGGCTTTGACAATGTCGAGTTTGCCTTGGTTCATGGTTCGTACATTCCAAGTTCCTAGTCTGATGATATATCTAATTTGATCTTCCCTTTCGACCAAGCGACATCAGCACCAAGACGACCTTGCGGCTTTGATCCTGGCGCATCATAAGCATTGATCCTACTCAAGACGACCATCGGCTCTTCCCCAGTAGCTTGTTGAGTGCCTTTCGACCTAGGGGCGCATCTTCCAGCACTATATCGCATTCCTTTAGTTGTACGCTACATCAAGTTTTCTTGGCATAGTACGGAAGTAGATTGCCAGGCCTTTCTCCTGCGCAGTAATGTGGTACCTGTGAGGAGCCACACTGGATCAGTGTTGTAGCCATTGTCAATACGAGATTGATAAGAGATTGATAATTTGCTTCCATCACGCAACGTCCTGCTGCCGACATTGGGCTGTACGTTTAGTCTGGCACCTCAGTTGAGACCTATCCCCCTTGGGGGCCCCTGCTAGCATAATACACTTGGCTCTAAACTGCTTTTAGCCAGGTGGCCTGCATTCGACTCCCGGTATATGAGGGAGTCTATCAAGGAGCAGTCAACATGAGCCACCAGTGGCTGACCACTGGGAAGCTTGATTGTATAGTGGTTAGTACTCTGCGTTGTGGCCGCAGCAACCCCGTTTCGAATCCAGGTCATGGCACTGTCTTTTTGTATGCCGTGCTTCTCTCCTCGGTCAAGAGACAGAAATGGGGCTGGAGCTTCAGGGAGGTCATGACCACACTCATGCAGGGGCCAGTGGCGCAATGGATAACGCGTCTGACTACGGATCAGAAGATTCTAGGTTCGACTCCTGGCTGGCTCGGTTACCTTATGCCTTTTTTTCTCTCTAACTCCTTGTGTATGGTTCTCTGTACCCCAGATCCAACAATGCAGGTCTTGTTAAGGTGACAAAGGCTTGGCAGAGCGAAAAGAAGTGGCTGATGCTGGTGTCAGCCGGTGCAGAGCCTTGCAGTTTCCCATATGGTCTAGCGGTCAGGATTCCTGGTTTTCACCCAGGCGGCGGAGTTCGACTCCTGGTATTGGAATTGGTCTTTATGATTGGACTTGAGCAAAAATTTGCCTACTCGGCTCTTTGTACGGGGAATTAGCTCAAATGGTAGAGTGCTCGCTTAGCATGCGAGAGGTAGTGAGATCAATGCCTGCGTTCTCCAGGTTTTAAAATTATGTAGAGAAACAGATGGACTACAGTCAGTAATTGTAGAACTACAAAGTGCTTCAATATGGTAAGTGGAGCTGATAAAATGGACAGTGAGTTTAGAAACAAAGAGGTTGTTTTAATGTCATGTTCTAACCCAGGGGTGGGGAACCTTCTACCCACTGAGGGCCAGATTAATAATTACATATCTGGTCACGGGCCACAGACTACAATGACGCAACATAGAGCCAAATTAATATAGGCTTTATAAATACATGATGCTGATGGTATGTAGTGTTTATATTTGATTTCAGACTTACCTTATCATGTGACGGTTGTGAATGTTTGGTCTTGACCAGCTGTGGAATATCTGGGGGCAATGATGTCGTGGCAACACGCAACCGGTATGTGGCAACATAACTCGTATTTGTTATGTCTGTTGTATCGTCTAAAGTTTAATTAATTGCATAAAGCCCAGACAATAAAATCTAGGAAATATATGGCGGGCCACATTTGATTGAGCGGGGGGGCCGTATACGGCCCACGGGCCGGAGGTTCCCCACCCCTGTTCTAACCTGTAATATATTGCATTTCTTAAAATTTCCGCTAGGTGGAGGCAATCTGCAAATTTACAAAAACAGTGGCCACATTTCATGTCAATCACGTTGACCTGTTAGAGTGCTGGAGTCTAAACCTGTAAAACTCTCTGATATTTTACTCTTAACGATTTCACATTGTAACAACATCTTCTGTTGTTTTAACCCGAGGTGGCTCTGACAGAAACCTGTTCACCCTCTCGAGGTTAAAGACTGCAAGTCGAGACTGCAGTGCCAACAATGCTGCTCCTACTAGATGTGACGGACACCTGGCGTGTTTGCACCAAAAATGTCCAGAACTTAAAACGGACTTTATCACAGACTGGACTGAACAATGAAGAACTTACATTATTTTTTTGCTAGTTACAACTTTCAGTTCAATTTAATTTTGTGTTTGTATGATTTGTGTAAATCCTATTAATTTAAAGTATCCTTCAAGCCACCCAAGAAGGACGGGTCCCTGCTGAGTCTGGTTTCTCTCAAGGTTTCTTCCTGAGTTTTTCCCTGCCACAGTCTGTTGGTCCTGGATTTTGTGAAGTTGCTTTGAGACAATGTTCATTGTAAAAAGCGCTATATAAATAAATTAAGACTTGACATGTGTCTGAGATCTCTAACTCAAGCACCGTTTATGCAATCCATTTGATTGCAGCTCATGAACTTTCTTTTAAAAACGAAAAGCATGAGTTGGCAGCGGTGGGACTCGAACCCACGCCCCCGAAAAGACTGGAAATTTAATCCAGCACCTTAGACCACTCGGCCACACTACCACTGGTTAAGGTGCCGATCGAAACGAGCAACTACGTATGCAATTTCTACCTGCGTTTTCCAATAGAAGTTAAAGAGGTTGCAAGTGCTGTTGCCACACTTGTGATAGCTCAGTCGGTAGAGCATCAGACTTTTAATCTGAGGGTCCAGGGTTCAAGTCCCCGTTCGGGAGAGTTGTTTCTTACTGCATTAGGTGAGCGGTAATGTCCCGTACTACGTGCTTTGTTTAGAATGATGAAGAATTTGTACTTTGTGAGATATTTCTAAGTAAAATAGCATGTACTTGATAAGCTTGAAATAATAGCACTCTGTGTGTGTAACATGTTCTCCATACCATCTAGTTGTTTTAAACAGACTGTAGTAAATAGAGGACCATTTAAATCTATATTTATGTGCAGCCTAATAATGCACTGAGTTTTAGATATTAATACCCACATATTTTATGTTGAATTACATGCATCATAATTTTAGTTCTTGCTTCACAGAGCTGCTTTGTTATTGCACTGCACTAAACAGTTGGTATATCCTGCACTATTTTGGCCCCTACATAATGCAGCATCAACCCTTAAGACAGTCTGTCAGTGGTACAAAGTTACGATTTGGTTCAGTTCGTCCTAAAGGCTGCGATAAACGCGAGTACGTGAGCTTAAACACGTTGAACCCCCACTTTATAATGCAGCATCAATGATCTGTTAGTACATTACAATTTACAAAGGGTAAAGGAGAATTGTGGGCCATATTGACTAATCAGTGAAAATTAATGTTTCCTTGTATAATAAAACCATTATGCTTATTTAGCCTTAATTAGCTTTAATTATTAAATAGTTAATAAGATAGTGATGGTGAAACTAAAAACCTGTAATTACCATCACTAAGTGTTTTTACCATCACAACAAGATATGTGTTGGTAATGACATGTTGAGGTAATGACAGTTTTTACTTAGGAAAAAAGTAAACAGCTAGTATACAATGTACTTTACATACATTTAAATAATGTGAACATTTCAGTTGTAAAATACTGCTGTAACAATGTAAATAGACGCTGAGTAAACATACTTTATGATCAGGATGAATACATGTTTAAATTTCTCACACTTTTAGAGATCAAAAGCCTGGGTCCTGGTATCCATGTGGATGTTACTTTGACACGTACCACCTACCTCAGCATTGTTGCAGACCATGTACACCCAGTTCATGCAAACTGTATTCCCTGATGGCTGTGTCCTCTGAAGAAGTAAACTTGCATAAAGCATGAGATGTCAGAAGTGGGATTTGAACCCACGCCTCCAGGGGACACTGCGACCTGAACTTAGACCTTAGACCTTAGACTGCTCGGCCATCCTGACATGCTTGCAAGGTCCTAATGCCAATTACCAACAACACCCCCACATGGCCAAAGATTTGTACAAAGTGCTGAATCTTTTCACATTATTATGTACTGTATGTTAGAGGGTTAAAGACATAAATGTGTATAAAGCACTAGCAGTCAGAAGTGGGATTCAAACCCACGCCTCATGGGACACTGTGACCTGAACTTAGCGTTTTAGACCTCATCCTGACTAGCTTGGGTACCATCGACACCACCATTTGTATGAACTGCTTAATCTTTTCACATTATTATGTATGGTAAATTTACTGACTGTAACCCATTTGCTGCACTGTACACTTTGTCACTAGGCTGTAAACCATATATCAATCGAAAGGGAGCCCCATATGAGCACTCCAACTGACCAAATAATGTTTTTTGAAAGGGTTCTTTTTGTGTTCTTGGTAGAACTGTTTCTACTTGAAGAACTCTTTAGTATAATTCAAGGTTCTTTGCTAACTCAATTTGATTTTTATGGATTTTTTTTCTCTTGCCACATATAAATGCACATAACATTTTAATGACTGGAAAACAATCGTGCAATTGATACAGGAAAAAAGGAAAAAGGTGAAAGAAAGGAATCTGTTTGTAATCTACCTGCAAAATTCTCCTCCAGAGATGTTTTTCTTTGTGTCCAGGGTTCAAGTCCCTGTTCGGGTGAGTTGTTTCTTACTGTGTTGGGTAAGCGGCATTGTCCCGTACTACATGGTTTGTTAAGAAAGTTAAAGAATTTATACTTGGTGAGATATTTCTAAGTGATCAGCTTGAAACAATTGCATAGTGAATGTGTAACATGTTCTCCACACCAACTAATTGTACCCCCAGCCGTTTCAAACACACTATAGTAAAAAGAGGACCGTTTAAACTATAATTATGTGCAGCCTAATAATGCAATGAGTTGTACATATTAATACCCACATATTCTATGTCGAATTACATGCTTTTTTTAATTGTTCAGTTCTTGCCTTACAAAGCTGTTTTGTTACTGCACTGCACTAAACAGTAGGTATATCCTGCACTATTTTGGCCCTTACATAATGAGTTCTTTCTGTGTCCTGACTGACCTCTTATTGATGACTGATTCAGTATTATCTTAAAATGACAATCACAAAAAACTGAATAGCTTAGTGTGCAGTGATAACCATTGTTATAGTTGTCATTGTAGCATACACTGTTGCTCAGTTACAGACTAACCCAACATAACACCAGCACAGTCTAGTTTAAACCAAAAGTAGATTTATCTCAGGTGCTTGTAAGTGCAGCATATTCTTTTATTTTATTTTATTTTCATCAAACATTTTATCTTGGACGGGGTCGTGGTGGGTCATTTTTTACTGGGCGGAGGGAAAGGATACAGTATATACACAATATTGAACATAAAATGATCTTTATTATAAATACTTGTAGTGTTTGTGCCTGTGCTGACTTGATCATTTAGAAACTACACACCCAGAAGCAGCAGCCACCTCACTGGCCTATAGTATGTCATCTATATTTTATTGTTCAGTGTGTTGTACTCGTCGAGTACTTTATGCCAATTTGTAAAGACAGTAAATAAGTCTCTATAGTTCTACCTAATGTTTAGTCATGTGATGTTCAAGTCCATGTAGACACAAGTACTACAATGAGCAATATATAAATATAAAAAGTCATTCATTTGCATGAATAGTTAAAAGCTAATGAATGGATTGTTGGATGGATAAATGCATTTAGATTCCCTCGATTTTACTTTATGGTAAAAACCCTACACAGACAGAAGAACAAAATAAATATTATGAAGACCATGTTTTTAACTACAGTGCGTTACAAGTCTAAATGTTATTTACAAGTCCCTACTTAGCTCATGGGAAAATGTGCTTAAAAGTTTGCAACGATTCTGCATTGGAGAATGCGAGCATCGATCCAGCTACCTCTCGCATGCTAAACGAGCGCTCTACCATTCGAGCTAATTCCCCTTACGATGAACCCCCTTTAGCCTTTTGTAAATTGTAATGTACTATCAGAGCGTTGATGCTGCATTAAAAAGTGAGGGTGCAACGTGTTTAAGCTCACATACTCTTTTCTGTATTATGCCTTGCTTTTAAACCATCACAGACTCCGTTTATCGCAGACTTTAGGACGATCGAAACCCAATCAAAACTGTCTTTGTACCACTGATAGACTGACTTAAGGGTTGATGCTGCATTTTAAAGGGAATGTCGTGAGTTTAAGCTTTTCATCTTTTACAAAACAGTTAACCAGATGAAAAATCATTAAAAAGTCACGTACCGCTACTTTAACAAAAAGTCGTTTTAGATAAAACTCCGATACATTTCAAAATTGGAGAATTATAAGTTATTGTGTGTTTGTGTAGCCCAATTAAAATTTGGGGATTACTAATATTTTATGTTAATTTATAACTAGTAAATAAGTTGTTCTTATTTGTTCTGTAAATAATGTTCTGGTTGTTTTATGCTGTTTAAAGTAAAGTGTATGTATAGCCCTCCCTTGATTTATTTTTAAGCCAATCAGCATGAACTGTCACAGGTCGGGAAAAGAGCGGGAGAAAGTGGGTGGAAAAGAAGAAAAAAGTGGAGAAAATAGCGTGATGTGAAACAAGTGTCATGTAAGCAGGTAAAACACCTGTTTAGGATTTATCTCTCTTGATGCGTCAAGACAAACGGACAGTGAGTCTTATATTAACATCTTGCAGTCGATTAGTGACATTGTTTATGCTGTATCAGCCGTGAACTTCGTCTCTTGAGTTTACGCGCATGGACATTGAAGGCAGTACGCTTCCTCAGCAACTGTGATGATTACAGTGGATTAAAAGCATCGGATTAACTCTGATTGTTTCATCCAAGATCAAAAGGAAAAAGACTGGTGGATTTTTTCTGTTTCATCCATGTAAACAAAGAACGTGGACAGCTCCACCACAACCGACTAAATATACTTCGTGATCTGTGCTGATTGGGACTATTAGGTTGGATCAGGCCTGCAATGGTAATTAAAAAATTTTTTAGTTAGTTATTTACCTAACTTAAGAGAGATTGATGATATTTTGAATATTACTGATGGTAATTTGAGTGAATCTGTATTATGACATTTTTGTAAAATATATTGGGGTTTGAAATGCATATTAATGATTGTGTAAATGAGTAAATAGTTAATTTGTTTAAGTATTATTAACGTATACAAGTTTGGTATGTGAGTCAGGGATAATGTTAATACAGCTACTGTAAATGGTGTTAGTCGCAGGTTTTTTTGTGACAGGTTAGTACCACATATATATAGGGTAATTGAAGTAGTTTTTTCGGTTTAAATAAGAGTATAGCTTAAATATAAAATAATCGTAAGTACTGATAAGTAGTGGCCCTTTTAAATCCTTACATTACCACAAAGAAAGAGATTTCTTAAATAAAAGAAGTCGGGGAGCGCTTTCCAAATACAGCCAGGTGTGCTAGGGGGCGCTATATTTGTCAATTTAAACAAGTCAAAAAAGGTCTTTAAACCAAACGATTTGAGTAAAAATAGAGCATAACTGTCACTGTAAAACTTACAGACTGACCTAATGTTTGATGCAGCGTTTCAGTGAGCAACGACTTTCATATTATGTGTTGCCTTTAAGTGATCATAATGTTTCAGCATTGGAGAATGTGGGCATCGATCCCACTACCTCTCGCATGCTAAGCGAGCGCTCTACCATTGGAGCTAATTCCCCTTACACAGAACCTTCCTTCATGATTTGTAAATTGTAATGTACTAACAGCAGTGGTGTATAAAGTACTAGAAGGCCATACTTGAGTAAAAGTTCAAGTATCTTACCAGAAATTTACTTTGATAGAAGTAAAAGTCACCTTTTAGAATATTACTTAAGTAAAAGTCTAAAAGTATCTGATGTTTAATGTACTTAAGTATCAAAAGTAATTTGATATTAAATGTACTTAAGTATTAAAAGTAGAAGTAAAAGTAAATGCTGTTAGTATAAACTGAAGCGCTCATTTTAAATATAAAGATTGTTCTTTTAAGCCTGTAAACCACCTTAACAATTAACCTGTTTTCTTCCTTTCATCTGAACATGATTTGTGCCAATTCATGATCATAATCAACTGTTGACATCACCTGTTTGAAATCATGACATTATTTAGTTGTTTTTTAACTTATTACTAGCCCTAAATGTTCCTGTTCCAACGTTTTTAGAATGTGAGTCGATGTAAATATAAGAAACACTGCATCTATTTTATTTGCATTTTCTATACTGTCCCATTTTTTTATTTGGGTAGTATATTTCAATAACAAAAAAATAATTTTGGCATAATTAATTTAAAGCAAAACTCAAGAGAGTTTAACAACGTGTGGCACTTTTATCCCTTTAATGATCTGTTCAACCATTATTTTAAATCAAAATATTTGAGTAAAATAAGCTGTATTTAAATCATCTTTTTTGGGCTGTATCTACTCACTGAATGGCATGTGTTGAACAAAAAAAATATTGGTATTCTTACTTTAAGAAAACACCATTTCTAACTTGAAGCCAACAGCTGAAAAATCATGAATAATAAGTTGGATAAGTTGAGTTCTTGTTGAGAGCATTAAAGGTTAAAGACGTGCTGCATGTTCCTCAGCACCATGAATCTCTCCTCCGCCTGTCTAATACAGAAATTATCTGAGGAAATATTTGTCCGTAGGTGAGTTTTTAAAAATAATGGACGTGTCTTCATGAGTTTTGCAGTCAATGAATTCCAAACAAATGTAATGATTTATGAAACGTTTTATTTGTGGTTCGAATGTAATCGGTGAAAGTGGTAGGTAGATATCTGAACAATGTTAATGCTAATAATATGAAAAAAAAAACGCTGATGCTTCAGCTTTACTTTGTTAATCATTGTTAACTTACATCAGTGTGTTGGAGCTTCTGAAATCTCCATATTTGCGGGTCTTTGGGTGAACGACGCACATCTAGAAAACTCTGATAGCTTTTAGAGAACGTTTGCACATGCGCATTAATGTGTTTAACTCACAAGCGCAGATTCACCAAACCAGCGTGCAGTCTGTCACACATCTCACATCATTTAACTTTCATTTTGTAGTAACGAGTAACGAATTTACATACAGCGAATGTAACGGAGTAAAAGTACACAATTTCTTTAGAAGATGTAGTGGAGTAAAAGTGAAAGTTTTTATACTCCAGTAAAGTACAAGTACTTCAAAAAACTACTTAAGTACTGTAACGAAGTATTATTACTTCGTTACTATACACCACTGACTAACAGAGTGTTGATGCTGCATTATAAAGTGAGGGTGCAACGTGTTTAAACTCACGTACTCTTTTCTATATTATGCGTTGTTTTTAAACCATCACAGACTCAGTTTATTTAAAACGTTAATCTTAGCCTTTAGGACGAACAATGTGAGGTCTTTTTTGAAGTGCATTTTTCTATTTTATTTCGTTGGACCTGTAGGAGATTGTCCTGTTCTTGTTGCAGCTCTGCTGGAGGGTTATTTTCTTGGTGTTTGTGGTGGTGGTGGTGGTGGTGGTGGTGGGGTCTTTGTTCCCATTTTGGTTTATTTAGTAAATGATGTACTTTACATCCATTTCAATTAGGGCTGCACGATATTGGAAAAAACTGACATTGCGATTTTTTTTCCCCCTGCGATATACTGTATATTGCGATATTAAAAAAATGCAGGAATTTTCACCACATTGCTAATAATATTAATAATGCATGTATCTTACTCTAAATAAGGGGCTCATCTGTGAAAAAGGGTGGTGCCTACAAGGGTTACAAAAGATTATGACCAGCTACATCTTTGTACTTGGTTGAAACTGAGCATTAAACTAAGAAAGCTTCAATATCTCTTCTCTCACAGAAAAATAAACATGGCTGACGGAGCGGACAAAGTTATTTTCAAACGTAAATAAATAATTATTGATTTTAAACAAGTGTTTTTATTAGCAAGTATGGGCTTGTCAGCAAATGTAACCGTTTTCTGTACACGAATCGAGATGTTATATTGACATGTTAGCGCTAGGGTTGCCAACCGTCCCGTAAAATACGGAATCGTTCCGTATTTGAAAACTGAATGTCGCGTTCCGTATTGAACTGATACGGGATGCGCTTTGTTCCGTATTTTTATCAATGGGAGAGAAATGCTGCAGCTTAGACTGTTCAATACTAGAGCTGGGCGGTTCCTGAATCAACCGGGTTAATGATTCGAATCTTTGTACTGAATCAGGAATCACGAGTCCGAAATCTCAATGAACCCGGATCTTATGAGTCCTCTGACTGGCTGCTGCTCAGTACACAAGGCGGGTGTGAGCCGTCATTGAAAATGAGAACGGTGTGAATTTTTGTTTTGTGTCAAGCAGCAAAAAAGTTGTAGCATGACGTATTTGATATCATTTGCATTAAGAAACATCGCACGTCCTGCGATGTGACTATCGCGCATGCACACATCGCGATGACGATGCTGAAACGAAATATCGTGCAGCCCTAATTTCATTAATGTGAACATTTCCATTTTTGTCGTAAAATACTGCTGTAACAATGTAAATGGACGCTGAATAAACATACTTAAATGGATATTTAAGTATTTAAGTACATATTTAAATGGATGTAAAGTACATCAAATAAACCAAAATGGGAACAAAGACCCCACCACCACCACCACCACAAACACCAAAAAAATAACCCTCCAGCAGAGCTGCAACAATAAACAGAGCAAGATCAGGATGAATACATGATTCAGTTTCTCAGTGATCAAAAGCCTGGGTCCTGGCATCCATGTGGATGTTACTTTGACACGTACCACCTACCTCAGCATTGTTGCAGACCATGTTCACCCTTTGATGAAAACTGTATTCCCTGATGGCTGTGTCCTCTAAAGAAGTAGATTTGTTTAAATCATGAGCTGTCAGAAGTGGGATTCGAACCCATAAACTGCTTAATCTTTTCACATTATCATGTATTGTAAATGTACTGACTGTAACCCATCTGCTGCACTGTACACTTTGTCACTAGGCTGTAAACCAAAAATCAATAGAAAGGGAGCCCCATATGAGATCTCCAACTGACCAAATAATGTTTTTGGGTGGATCATTCTTAGCACTGTAACGGCACTAGCATGTTAGGGTGTGTTTTCTCTACTATGAGTGTATTAGGTACAGCCTTCTTGTTGGGTTTTTAACTGACTGGATTATTTATTAAGATTAATAATTATTCATTAAGAACTCAAACCCTGTTTGTGCTCGTTGTAGGCTATTCAATTGTCCACTAGATGACATAATATGAATACAGTTAGAAAGTAAAACGATGTCTGTTTCGAGCAAAGTTTCATCGCATGCTGACCTGTGTGGAATACAACTGATGTATGTAGCACTAAGAAGTGTTTCTTAAGGGTTCTTTTAGGTGTTCTTGGTAGAACTGTTTCTACTTGAAGAACCATTTAGTATAATTTAAGGTTCTTTGCTAACTCAATTTGATTTTTATGGATTTTTTTATTTTATATATATAAATGCACATAACATTTTAATGAAAAGCAACGCATAATATAGAAAAGAGTACGTGAGCTTAAACATGTTGCACTCTCACTTTATAATGCAGCATTAACACTCTGTTAGTACATTACAATTTACAAAGGGTAAAGGAAAGTTTTGTGTAAGGGGAATTAGCTCCAATGGTAGAGTGCTCGCTTAGCATGCGAGAGGTTGTGGGATCGATGCCCACATTCTCCAGTACACAAACATTATGATCATTTTGCAATCTGAAAAGATGAAATTAGGGTAAAATTCGTTGCAGCATTAACCATAAGGCTAGTCTGTCCATGTTACAATGTCAGTAACGCCCTATTTACGCTCAAACAGTTTTGTTTACATACCTTTTTTGTTTTGTTTTGACAGAAACGCATAAACTTATAATTTTTTATAATGTTTTATTATTTGATACTGTTACAATTGATACAATATAAAGTATTGTACATATTTAAGTTCGGTGGCATAATTGGCCATAGCTTGCTTTTAAAAACGACTACAGGGCGCCATCTACAGGCCATTCTTGGTACGTCTTGTTAAAACGTAGCCAATGGAAAACTGGTGCCCACACTTATGTGGCTTGGGATCTACTATTTCAGTCAACAGGTCATCGGGATCTACTTTTTAAAAAGGTTGGCCTCATCATTTTTCAAGAATGCTTTAAAGCTTTTTTAAATGCGCTTCATTTGCCTGTATTGATATTCAGCATTACAGGGCAAGCGTGGGTCCAGTGTCACGAACACGGGGCTCAAGACAAAAATACACCCTGGACAGGGCGCGTCAAACCACCGCAAAGCATCACACACTAATTTATCCACTCACTCACACATACAGGTGCAATTTAGAGCAGCAATTACACCTACTGGCACGTTTTCATACCCGGAGGAAAGCCACGCATACATGGTGAGTATACACCGATCAGCCATAACATTAAAACCACCTCCTTGTTTCTACACTCACTGTCCATTTTATCAGCTCCACCATATAGAAGCACTTTGTAGTTCTACAATTACTGACTGTAATCCACCTGTTTCTCTACATGCTTTTTTATCCCCCTTTTATGCTGTTCTTTAATGGTCAGGACTCTCCCAGGACCACTACAGAGCAGCTATTATTTGGGTGGTGGATCATTCTCAGCACTGCAGTGACACTGACATGGTGGTGGTGTCTTAGTGTGTTGTGCTGGTATGAGTGGATAAGACATAGCAGCGCTGCAGGTTTTTAAACACCTCACTGTCACTGCTGGACTGAGAACAGTCCACCAACCAAAAACATCCAGCCAACAGCACCCTGTGGGCAGTGTCCTATGACCACTGATGAAGGTCTAGAAGATGACCAACTCAAACAGCAGCAATAGATGAACGATCGTCTCTGACTATCTCTACAAGGTGGACCAACTAGGTAGGAGTGTCTAATAGAGTGGACAGTGAGTGGGCACGGTATTTAAAAACTCCAGCAGCGCTGCTGTGTCTGATCCACTCATACCAGCACAACACACACTAACACACCAACACCATGTCAGTGTCACTGCAGTGCTGAGAATGATCCACCACCTAAATAATACCTGCTCTGTAGTGGTCATGTCAATAATTGTAGAACTACAAAGTGCTTCTATATGGTAAATGGAGCTGATAAAATAGACAGTGAGTGTAGAAACAAGGAGGTGGTTTTAATGTTATGGCTGATTAGTGTAAACTCACACACTGTTGTATGTGCTTGCATGACTGTAGGACGAGTTTTCAGTGCATTACCGTAATATCCATAAAATGTGTTCTTGCGATTTCAGTGCAGAAAAGTTTGTGTAGAGACTGCAGCAGCGGATACTGTGTTTGTTTAGAAATTGAGGTCATACTTTTTTCAACAAGGTAAGTTTATTAAAATAAACGTTTTTTGTATATTAGCTTCTGGATATTTTCGGATGCTACGGACAAAACTGTGTTGTACTGCTATGATGATACGACTATGTTCCAAACCCTTTTAGACTCTTCCAACACCGTTAGCGCTTCTCTCAGTTAGTTCAGCTCATTAAATATATTATCTACTGTATCCCTTATCTTTACAAACCCAATTCCAAAAATGTTTAGACAGAAGAGAAAATGTCAATGTAAATAGACAGCAGTTTGTAAAAGATGTTATTTATATTCTAGCATACAAACATACATCGCTCCAAAATATGAATGAACGCTTCAGTCAGAGTTGCCAGATTGCGCATCTCAAAGTCCGCCAAAATGCATGGAAAACCGCCCAAACATACTCACGAAAAACAGCCGATAATCAGCGCTTAAACAATATTAAACCAGTTAAACATGATCTACTACTGCTGATATCTCACAAATCAGTGATTATAAATTATTAATGGCATTTGAAATAATAAAAAACTAAGACTAACTAGTACTAAGATTTGTACTAACTGTTATATCTTTTCACATTATTATGTATGGTAGAGGGTTAAAGATGTAAATTTGTATAAAGCATGAGCTGTCAGAAGTGGGATTCGAACCCACGCCTCCAGGAGAGACTGCGACCTGAACGCAGCACCTTAGACCGCTCGGCCATCCTGACTATCTGGAGTACCCCGGATACCACCCTCACCCCACACGGACTACTATTTGTACAAACTCCTGAATCTTTTCACATTTTTATGTATGGTAAATTTACTGACTGTAACCCATCTGCTGCACTCTACACTTTGTCACTAGGCTGTAAATCATATATCAATGGAAAGAAAGCCCCATATAAGCACTCCAACTGACCAAATCATGTTTTTTGGGTGGACCATTCTTAGCACTGTAACGTCACTAGCGTGTTAGGGTGAACTCAAGTTCATATGCGTGTGAAGGCAGACGAGTGAATACTTTTGGCAATAAAACCTTTTTATATTAATTGTTAAAATTCTTGAAAGTTTTACAGGACAACGTATGTTAAAGTTTGTAATTTATGTTACATCCTTGTGGGATTAAAGCAGGTTGCAGAGCCCGAATAGCTCAGTCGGTAGAGCAGTAATGTCCCGTACTACATGGTTTATTTAGAAAGTTAAAGAATTTGTACTTTGTGAGATGTTTCTAAGTGAAATAGCATGTACTTGATCAGCTTGAAATAATAGCACACTGCATGTGTAACATGTTCTCCACACCAACTAGTTGTATGCCCAGCTGTTTCAAACAAATTGTAGTAATTGCACTACATTAAACAGTTGGTGTATCCTGCACTATTTTGGACCTTACATAATGCAGCATCAACACTCTGTTAGTACATTACAATTTACAAAGCGTCCTTTGTAAGGGGAATTAGCTCAAATGGTATCGCGTTTGCTTAGCATGCGAGAGGTAGCGGGATTAATTCCCACATTCTCCAGTGTACAAACATTGTGATCATTTAATGGCATCACGTAATACCAAAGTCAATGCGTCATTGCTCACTGAAACTATATATTTTCAGTTTGTTATGTATCTTATTGGGTTAAAGATGTAAATTTGTATTAAGCATGAGCTGTCAGAAGTGGTATTTAAACCCACGCCTCCAGGGGAGACTGCGACCTGATCGTAGTGCCTTAGACCGCTCGGCCATCCTAACTACCTGAGTTATTATCAACACCACCCTCACCCTACACGGACTAAGATTTGTACAAACTGCTTAATCTTTTCACATTATTATGTATGATAAATTTACTGACTGTAACCCATTTGCTGCACTGTACACTTTGTCACTAGGCTGTAAACCATATGTCAATCGAAAGGGAGCCCCATATGAGATCTCCAACTGACCAAATCATGTTTTTTTGAAAGGGTTCTTTTTGTGTTCTTGGTAGAACTGTTTCTACTTGAAGAACCCTTTAGTATAATTCAAGGTTCTTTGCTAACTCAATTTGATTTTTTTGGTTTTGTTTTTCTCTTGCCACATATAAATGCACATAACATTTAAGGACTGGAAAACAATCGTGCAGTTGATATAAAAAAAAATGGAAAAAGGTGAAAGAAAGGAATCTGTTTGTAATCTACCTGCAAAATTCTCCTCCTGAGATGTTTTTCTTTGTGTGTGTAAACAGCAACAGCAACAAATTGTACCCCCAGCCGTTTCAAACACACTGTAGTAAAAAGAGGACCGTTTGAAACTATAATTATGTGCAGCCTAATAATGCACTGAGTTGTACATATTAATACCCACATATTTTATGTCAAATTAAATGCTTTTTTTTTTTTGTTCAGTTCTTGCCTTACAAAGCCGTTTTGTTACTGCACTAAACAGTAGGTATATCCTGCACTATTTTGGCCCTTACATAATGAGTTCTTTCTGTGTTCTGACTGACCTTATTGATGACTGATTCAGTATTATCTTAAAATGACAATCACAAAAAACTGAATAGCTTAGTGTGCAGTGATAACCATTGTTATAGTTGTCATTGTAGCATACACTGTTGCTCAGTTACAGACTAACCCAACATAACACCAGCACAGTCTATTTTAAACCAAAAGTAGATTTATCTCAGGTGCGTGTAAGTGCAGCATATTCTTTTATTTAATTTAATTTTCATCAAACATTTTTATCTTGGACGGGGTTGTGGTGGGTCATTTTTTACTGGGAATTTCTGGGCGGAGGGAAAGTATACAGTATATACACAATATTAAACATAAACTTTATTATAAATACTTGTAGTGCTTGTGCCTGTGCTGACTTGATCATTTAGAAACTACACACCCAGAAGCAGCAGCCACCTCACTGGCCTATAGTATGTCATCTATATTTTATTGTTCAGTGTGTTGTACTCGTCGAATACTTTATGCCAGTTTGTTTTTGGGCAAGACAGTAAATAAGTCTCTATAGTTCTACCTAATGTTTAGTCATGTGATGTTCAAGTCCATGCAGACACAAGTACTACAATGAGCAATATATAAATATAAAAAGTCATTCGTTTGCATGAATAGTTAAAAGCTAATGAATGGATTGTTGGATGGATAAATGCATTTAGATTCCCTCGATTTTACTTCATGGTAAAAACCCTACACAGACAGAAGAACAAAATAAATAGTATGAAGACCATGTTTTTAACTACAGTGCGTTACAAGTCTAAATGTTATTTACAAGTCCCTACTTAGCTCACGGGAAAATGTGCTTAAAAGTTTGCAATGCTTCTGCATTGGAGAATGCGAGCATCGATCCAGCTACCTCTCGCATGCTATGCGAGCACTCTACCATTCGAGCTAATTCCCCTTACGATGAACCCCCTTTAGCCTTTTGTAAATTGTAATGTACTATCAGAGCGTTGATGCTGCATTATAAAGTGAGGGTGCAACGTGTTTAAGCTCACATACTCTTTTCTGTATTATGCCTTGCTTTTAAACCATCACAGACTCTGTTTATCGCAGCCTTTAGGACGATCGAAACCCAATCAAAACTGTCTTTGTACCACTGATAGACTCAACTTTATTGTCATTACACATGTACAAGTACAATGCAACGAAATGCAGTTTAGCATCTAACCAGAAGTGCAATAAGCAGAAAGTGCAGAATAAACAGTATTTATGATATACATTATTTACAGTGGGTAAATAGCAGTGGTATTAACAGGATCTATAAACTATACTATAAACAAGATATGTAGCTGAAAACTATATATATTAAGGTGCATATTAATATTAAGGTGCTATGCAGGTTAAAGTGATTAAGGTGCTATGGACACGATCAAGGAATGAGTACGTAAAAACATAATAAACAGATATATACAGTATTTATGAGATTTATGTACAAATGAGGTATGTACCAGTGAAATACAAAGCGGAAAAAGGATAAAAATTATCATGTTTGTAGTGTGTGTGTGGGGAGGGGGGGGGGGGGGGAGCTGTTCCTCAGTCTAGTAGTCCTTGTCCGGAGGCTCCTAAAGCGCCTGCCAGAGGGCAGAAGGGCAAATAGTCTGTGTGCAGGGTGGGAGGAGTCCTTAAGAATGCTGCGAGCTCGACGCAGACAGCGTTTCCTCTGGACGTCCTCAATGGGTGGAAGTGAAGTCCCTGTGATGCGCTGGGCCGTTTTCACCACTCGTTGCAGTGCCTTGCGGTTTGCAACAGTGCAGTTTCCATACCAGACTGTGATACTGCTGGTCAGGATACTTTCTATTGCACACTGGTAAAAGTTCACCAGGATGGCCGAAGACAGATGGTGTTTCCTGAGTGTCCTCAGGAAGAAGAGGCACTGGTGAGCCTTCTTGGCCAAGCTGGAGGTGTTGGTGGTCCAGGACAGGTCCTCCGAAATGTGGGTCCCCAAAAACTTGAAGCTGGAGACACGTTCAACAGCTATTCCGTCTATGTGGATGGGGTCATGCGTGCCTCCTCCTTCCCTCCTGAAGTCCACGATGAGCTCTTTAGTTTTGTTGTTGTTGAGGAGCAGATTGTTGTCCTCACACCATGTGGCCAGATGCTGTACCTCCTCCCTGTAGGCTGTCTCATCGTTGTTACTGATGAGTCCAATCACCGTGGTGTCGTCAGCAAACTTAATGATGGAGTTGTATCCATGCACAGGCCTGCAGTCGTGGGTGAAAAGGGAGTAGAGGAATGGGCTCAGCACACAGCCCTGTGGTACGCCTGTATTGAGTGAGATGGTGATGGAGTAGGTGTGGCCTGACCTAACATGCTGAGGTCTGTTGGTAAGAAAGTCCATAATCCAGTGACAAAGGGAGGTGTTAATACCCAGATCTCCAAGTTTAGTGACTAACTTGGAAGGGATTACAGTATTAAATGCTGAGCTGAAGTCAAAAAACAGCATTCGTGCTTTTTAAAGGGGATGTCATTTTTCAGCATTTTAAAGGGGATGTCGTGAGTTTCAGCTGTTCATCTTTTATGAAGCAGTTTCACCAGATGAAAAACCATTCAAAAGTCACGTACAGCTACTTTAACAAAAAGTCGTTTCAGATAAAACTCCGAGACATTCCAAAATTGGAGAATTATAAATTATTGTGTGTTTGTGTAACCCAATTAAAATTTGGGGATTACTAATATTTTTGTTTATGTTAATTTTTAACTCGTAAATAAGTTGTTCTTATTTGTTCTGTAAATAATGTTCTGGTTGTTTTATGCTGTTTAAAGTAAAGTGTATGTATAGCCCTCCCTTGATTTATTTTTAAGCCAATCAGCATGAACTTTCACAGGTCGGGAAAAGAGCGGGAGAAAGTGGGTGGAAAAGAAGAAAAAATTGAAAAATTGCGTGATGTGAAACAAGTGTCATGTAAGCGGGTAAAACACCTGTTTAGGATTTATCTCTCTTGATGCGTAAAGACACACGGACAGTGAGTCTTATATTAACATCTTGCAGTCAATTAGTGACATTGTTTATG
Source organism: Trichomycterus rosablanca (assembly GCF_030014385.1). NCBI lineage: Eukaryota > Metazoa > Chordata > Actinopteri > Siluriformes > Trichomycteridae > Trichomycterus > Trichomycterus rosablanca. The sequence continues at coordinate 2,055 of NW_026947158.1, read as the reverse complement.
CTGCATCAGCCGTGAACTTCGTCTCTTGAGTTTACGCGCATGGACATTGAAGGCAGTACGCTTCCTCAGCAACTGTGACGATTACAGTGGATTAAAAGCATCGGATAAACTCTGATCGTTTCATCCAAGATCAAAAGGAAAAAGACTGGTGGATTTTTTCTGTTTCATCCATGTAAACAAAGAACGTGGACAGCTCCACCACAACCGACCAAATATACTTCGTGATCTGTGCTGATTGGGACTATTAGGTTGGATCAGGCCTGCAACGGTAATTTTGGATACCCTTTTTTTATTGTATTATAACATTTTTGTAAAATATATTGGGGTTTGAAATGCATATTAATGATTGTGTAAATGAGTAAATAGTTAATTTGTTTAAGTATTATTATTAACGTATACAAGTTTGGTATGTGAGTCAGAGATAATGTTAATACAGCTACTGTAAATGGTGTTAGTCGCAGGTTTTTTTGTGCAAGGTTAGTACCACATATATATAGGGTAATTGAAGTAGTTTTTTCGGTTTAAATAAGAGTATAGCTTAAATATAAAATAATCGTAAGTACTGATAAGTAGTGGCCCTTTTAAATCCTTACATTACCACAAAGAAAGATATTTCTTAAACAAATAAAAGAAGTCAGGGAGTGCTTTCCAAATACAGCCAGGGGTGCTAGGGGGCGCTATATTTGTCAGTTTAAACAAGTCAAAAAAGGTCTTTAAACCAAACGATTTGAGTAAAAATAGAGCATAACTGTCACTGTCACTGTAGAACTTACAGACTGACCTAATGTTTGATGCAGCGTTTCAGTGAGTAACGACTTTTATATTATGTGTTGCCTTTAAATGATCATAATGTTTCGGCATTGGAGATTGTGGGCATCGATCCCACTACCTCTCGCATGCTAAGCGAGTGCTCTACCATTTGAGCTAATTTCCCTTATACAGAACCTTCCTTTAGGATTTGTAAATTGTAATGTACTAACAGAGTGTTGATGCTGCATTATAAAGTGAGAGTGCAACGTGTTTAAGCTCACGTACTGTTTTCTGTATTACGCGTTGTTTTTAAACCATCACAGACTCAGTTTATTTAAAAGGTTGATCTTAGCCTTTAGGACGAACAATGTGAGGTCTTTTATGAAGTGCATTTTTTCTTTGATTTTGTTGGACCTGTAGGAGATTGTCCTGTTCTTGTTGCAGCTCTGCTGGAGGGTTATTTTCTTGGTGTTTGTGGTGGTGGTGGTGGTGGGGTCTTTGTTCCCATTTTGGTTTGTTTAGTATATGATGTACTTTACATCCACTTAAATAATGTGAACATTTCAATTTTTGTCGTAAAATACTGCTGTAACAATGTAAATGGACGCTGAATATCCATACTTGTGGATTAAATGGATATTTAAGTATTTAAGTACATATTTCAATGGATGTAAAGTACATCATATACTAAATAAACCAAAATGGGAACAAAGACCCCACCACCACCACCACCACCACAAACACCAAAAAAATAACCCTCCAGCAGAGCTGCAACAATAAACAGAACAAGATCAGGAAGAATACATGATTCAATGTCTCACATTTTCAGTGATCAAAAGCCTGGGTCCTGGCGATGTTACTTTGACACGTACCACCTACCTCAGCATTGTTGCAGACCATGTACACCCTTTGATGAAAACTGTATTCCCTGATGGCTGTGTCCTCTAAAGAAGTAGATTTGTATAAATCATGAACTGTCAGAAGTGGGATTCGAACCCTCGCCTCCAGGGGAGACTGCGACCTGAACGCAGCGCCTTAGACCACTCGGCCATCCTGACCTCGCCACACATGGAATAATATTTGCATGAACTGCTTAATCTTTTCACATCATTATGTATTGTAAATGTACTGACTGTAACCCATCTGCTGCACTGTACACTTTGTCACTAGGCTGTAAACCATATATCAATAGAAAGGGAGCCTCATATGAGATCTCCAACTGACCAAATAATGTTTTTGGGTGGACCATTGTTAGCACTGTAACAGCACTAGCATGTTAGGGTGTGTTTTCTCTAGTCTGAGTGT